>NW_006796961.1:451315-461982 GCF_000442215.2 Lipotes vexillifer | reverse complement strand
ACTCTTTCTTTTTTCTTTTTTTTTAAATAACATCTTTATCAGAGTAAATTGCTTTACAATGTTGTGTTAGTTTTCAAACAAAGATACTCTTATCAAGCAAGACATTCCTAGGGCTTAGAGGTCACCTACCAGGAGCCAAAGGTAAAGGCCAGACCTCGCTTTGGGTGAGGGTAATCCTTTATTGCACAGTTCCACACTCTCTCCCAGAATTCTCCAGTAGAATCGAGCCTAGTTTCCCACAGCAGTAATCTCAACAACATACTCATACCTGGCTTCATTTCCTCACTATTCTTCCTGGAATCATTTTCCAAATATACTACTTTCACTTGAATCCTTGCTTCTAGGGGAACCACTGTTTTAGGCTGAATAGTGGCCCCCCAGATATATGAGTTCCTGATCTCTGGGACCTGGGAATGTGACCTTCTGTGGCAAAAGAGGCTTTGCAGATGGAATTCAGTTAAGGCTCTTGGAATGGGGAGATTATCCTGGATTATCTGGGCAGGCCCCCAGTGCAGTCACAAGTATCCTTATAAGAGGGAAGCTGAGGGAGATCAGACTACAAAAACAGATGAGGAGAAGATATGTGATAATGAAGCAGAGAGTTGACGATCCTTTGCTGCTGGCTTTGAAGATAGAGGAAGGCTCCATGAGTCAAGGAATGAAAGGGACATGACTCTAGAAGCTAGAAAAGGCCAGAAAACAGATTCTCCCCTAGAGCCTCCGGAAGGAGCAGGGTCCTGCTAACACCGTTTCAGCCCAGTGAAACCAATCTCAGTGTTCTGACATCCAGAACTATAAGAGAATAAATGTTTATTGTGTTAAGCCATCAAGTCTGCGGTGATTTGTTACAGTCCCTATGGAATACTAATATGCCGACTGAGACACTAGGTTATGCTGCTGTAAGAAATAACTCCAACATCTCAGTGACTTAAAAGTTTATTTCTTGTTCATGCTACATAACAATTTGGGGTCACCTGGGGTCTCTGTTTGGGTCATCCTCATGGCAGGACCCAGGCTGATGAGGCAGCAACTATCTGGAATGTTCCTAGTCACTGCCGCAGAGAAAGAGAGCAAAGGATCTTGCATCCGCCAAAAAGCTCCAGCCTGGCAGTGACATCATCACTTCTGCTTGCAGCTGATTGGCCAGAATTCATCACATGGCTCCAGCCAATCACAGAGGACCAGGAAGTGTCACCCATCATGCACTCAAAAGGTGGAGAGCTGGGAATGTTTAGTGGTCAACATCAGTGACCCCCAGAGGTGGATATTACTAGAGTTAACAGGATGCTAAGATGGTCATTTTCACTGAGTCCCCAAAATAAGTAGACGCAAAACAGTAGGAGGTGCCAGACCACAGTAAAGATTTCTAAAGTTGATGGATCACTATGGGTTTCACGACTCTCGCCTTGACGGATCTGAATAGTTTGGGGAAGGCAGGTTTGGAGAGGATTTTATGAGGAGGATTTCTTCAGAGGGGGCTGTGCTGTAAGCCTCGTGCTCTCCTCAAGAGAAAGGGGACCTCTATTTTTTGTTTTGTTTTGTTTTGTTTTTGCGGTACGCGGGCCTCTCACTGTTGTGGCCTCTCCCGTTTCGGAGCACAGGCTCCGGACGCGCAGGCTCAGCGGCCGTGGCTCACGGGCCCAGCCGCTCCGCGGCATGTGGTGTCTTCCCGGACCGGGGCACGAACCCCTGTCCCTTGCATCGGCAGGCGGACTCCCAACCACTGCGCCACCAGGGAAGCCCTAGCAGCATAACCTAGTGTCTCTATTTTAAATACAGCAGTGTGAGGGGACTTCCATGGTGGTCCAGTGGTTAAGACTCCACGCCCCCAATGCAGGGGGCCTGGGTTCGATCCCTGGTCAGGGAACTAGATCCCACGTGCATGCCGAAACTAAGAGTCCGCATGCCACAACTAAAAAAAAAAAAAAAAGATCCCGCACACTGCAAATAAAAGATCCCCAAGTGCTGCAACGAAGATCCCGCATGCCGCAAATAAGACCCCCTGCACAACCAAATAAATAAATAAATAAATATAGCAGTGTGTAAGATAACCGACAAGGACCTACTGTGTAGCACAGGGAACTCTGCCCAATATTCTGTAATAACATAAATGGGAAAAGAATTTGAAAAAGAATAGATACATGTATATGTATAATTGAATCACTTTGCTGTACACCTGAAACTAACACAACATTGTTAATCAACTATACACCAATATAAAATAAAAATAAAAAGGAGAAAGGAGGCAGGCAAGGGTGGGAAGGACATCCAACAGGATGGCCTGGAGAATCTGCTGTGGGTCCCCTGGACTTTGGGGACCTCATGATCTGTGGAAGGCAGGAGAAAGGGCCTGGTGACTGCTCTGCTGGATCAAAATATGGGGTACTTTCAGTAGGGTTCCCTGTAGGAGGTGTTGGGACTTCAACTGCAGGTATATGACTGGTTTCAACTGGGAGAGAGTCAGAGCCTGAGCAGACAGCAAGTCCCAAGGGAGTGGCAGGGGCCAGGTCAGATGGTTCCTTCAAAGTATATACAAGAGAAAGTCTCCACTCTGAACACCTGCTATAGGTTCTGAAAGGCAGTGTCATCTGACAGCAGATCCAGTATAAGAAGAACCATCTGACCCATGGTTTCCCGGGGCTGTCATAACAAAGCACCACAAACTTCGAGGCTTAAAACGATAGGAATTTATTCTCTCACAGTTCTGGAGGCCAGAATGTGAAATCAAGGTGTCTGGCCAGGACATGCTTCCTCTGAAGGTTCTAGGGAAAAATCTTTCCTTGCCTCTTCCAGCTTTTAGTGACTCCGGGCTTTCTTTGGCTTGTGGCTGTGTCACTCCAGTCTCCGCCTCCATCTTCACATGGACTTCTCCGTGTGTGTCTATGTTTTCTTCTCTTTTGTCTCTTATAAGGATGCTTGTCATTGGATTTAAGCCCACCGGATAATCCAGGATGATCTTAAGATTCTTAATTACGTCTGCAAAGATAATTAGTGATGATTACCCTTTTTTCAAATAAGTTCATAGTCGGAGGTTCTGGGGGTTAGGGCATGGGCATATCCTTTCGGGGACCACCATTCCACCCGCTACACTCCCATTCCCTCCCTAAGCTCAGATCCTGGGTCTTGACAAAGACTCTCTCGACCCAGATTTGCTCAGGCTCCTGTGGGTAATCTTTTCGGCGATGCCTCAAACTTGGGCTTCTCTGGGTCCTTCCTTGTAGAATCTAGTTTTAGCAAGAAACCAACTAAGTCAGGGGAGCCAGAATTGCCCCTACGCCTAATGTTTCCTCTTAGTAATTTTCCATCCACTGCCTCAACACCCTGCTCCTTGGCTGCAAATTCCCACATGCTGATCCTGCTTTCAGAACTGAGCCCCCTTCTATACTTTTTTTTAATGGTATTAATTATTATTATTTTTTTTTACAAATTTATTTATTGATTGATTTTTGGCTGTGTTGGTCTTCGTTGCTGCACGCAGGCGTTCTCTAGTTGTGGTGGGCGGGGGCTACTCTTTGTTGCGGTGCTCGGGCTTCTCATTGCGGTGGCTTCTCTTGTTGCGGAGCACGGGCTCTAGGCGTGAGGGCTTCAGTAGTTGTAGCATGCGGGCTCAGTAGTTGTGGCTCACAGGCTCCAGAGCGCAGGCTCAGTAGTTGTGGCGCACAGGCTTAGTTGCTCTGCGGCATGTGGGATCTTCCACGACCAGGGCTCGAACCTATGTCCCCTGCATCGGCAGGCAGATTCTTATCCACTGCGCCGCCAGGGAAGCCCAGCTCACTTCTATACTGAGGCCTCTTTTCCTCTATTGCAATAGTTGTTTTATTTTTTTAATTTTTAATTTTATTTTTTTTTAAATAAATTTATTTATTTTTGGCTGCATTGGGTCTTCGATACTGCGCGCGGGCTTTCTCTAGTTGCGGCGAGCGGGGGCTACTCTTCGTTGCGGTGCGTGGGCTTCTCATTGCGGTGGCTTCTCTTGTTGCGGAGCACGGGCTTTAGGCGCGGGCTTCAGTAGTTGTGGAACACAGGCTCAGCTGTTGTGGGGCAAGGGCTTAGTTGCTCTCTGGCATGTGGGATCTTCCCGGACCAGGGCTCAAACCCGTGTCCCCTGCGCTGGCAGGTGGATTCTTAACCACTGCGCCGCCAGGGAAGTCCCATAGTTGTTTTAAAAAATAAAAATTTTCTTCACCGCTATAATGTGTGTCAGGCTCTGGTTTTCTTTAACAGTGTGAAAGCAAAGGAGGGGCAGCGGAGGTGAGGATGGGCCAGCACCACTCCAGGGACCCCAGAACTTGGCCCTGGGAAGGGGGGAGAATATTTAAGTCTAAACCACGGTCTGGACTTGGGTCTGGATGTTCTGAATCGTGCCCAAGCTACCTCGTGACCTAAGGTGACCACAGGAGCATCTGTTATCTGAGATGAGCTGGGGTGGGGGGGAGTCAGGAGGGTGAGTTTATGCAATGGGGGCAGGGCAGGGGAGATGCCCCCCCCCAACAAAGCATGTTAGAGGGGCAGCAAGAAGCCAAAATGGAGTTGCATTTGATCCCACTACGTGAGTAGGACTGGTGAGTGTTGGTCCATTTCACCATAGAGTCCTCTTAACCTCTAAGATTCTTCTAGGTCTTTTGCTCTGCCCCCCCTCATACTGACCCCTCTCCACCTGCCGTCCTGCCTTCCATGGGGTCCCTAAGTCCCCCTCCATGCTAGGGCCCTAACTGCCTGCCCTCCCGTTCACTCAACAAACATTTAGTGAGCACCTGCTCTGTGGCAGGGGCTGGAGTCGGGGTGAGTGGTGGAGAGGTGCTGAGGAGTGTGGAGGGAATGGTGTTGATAAAGAACTTCCCCTGATGGAGCTGACATTTGGGTAGGGGAGAGAGACAAGAGACAAGACAAATAATGAGTAAATATCTTCGGGTGTATCCCAGGCTGGTGAGTGCAATGCAGAAAAACAAAGCCGTGGTGGGGGTCTGTGGTGGTTGTAAATCTGCGGGGGGCGGGTAGTGTGTATCAGGGAAGACTGTCCTGGAGAGGGGACATGTGAGGGGACACCTGGACGAGGTGAGGGAGAAAGCATGTGGATATCAGGGAGAGGATGATCCAGGCAGAGGGAACAGCCTGTGCAAAGGCCCTGAGGCAGGAATGTGCCTGGTGAGTTTGGAGAACAGCGAAGTGGCCCATGTGGCAGCAGGAAGGGAGTGAGTGGAGGAGGTGGAGGGAGATGAGGGCAGGGAGGTGATGGGGGCAGAGTGTGCAGGGCCTCGTGGCCTTAGTGAGAACCTGGGGATTTGCTCTGAGTGAGGAGCTTGGTAGACAGAATAACGGCCCTGCCAAGATGTCCTAATCCTGGGACCTGTGAATACGTAACCTCGCCTGGCAAAAGGGACTTTGCAGATGTAATTAAGGATCTTCAGATGGAGTTATCCTCATTATGGGGTGGGCTCAATCTAACCACACAAATCCTTAAATGTGGAAGAAGGAGGCAGACAGGTGGCCAAGAAACACATGAAAAGATGCTCAACATCACTAATTATTAGAGAAATGCAAATCAAAACTGCAATGAGGCGTCACCTCACACCGGTCAGAATGGCCATCATCAAAAAACCTACAAACAATAAATGCTGGAGAGGGTGTGGCGAAAAGGGAACCCTCTTGCACTGTTGGTGGGAATGTAAATTGATACAGCCACTATGGAGAACGTTGTGGAGGTTCCTTAAAAAACTAAAAATAGAGCTACCGTATGACCCAGCAATCCCACTCCCAGGCATATATCCGGAGAACACCATAGTTCAAAAGGATGCATGCACCCCAATGTTCATTGCAGCACTATTTACAATAGCCAGGATATGGAAGCGACCTAAATGTCTACTGAGAGAGGAATGGATAAAGAAGATGTGGTACATATATACGATGGAATATTACTCAGCCATAACAAGGAGTGAAATAGTGCTATTTGCAGAGATGTGGCTGGACCTAGAGATTGTCATACAGAGTGAAGTAAGTCAGAAAGAGAAAAACAAATATCGTATAATATCGCTTATATGTGGAATCTAGAAAAATGGTAGAGATGAACTTACTTGGAAAGCAGAAATAGAGTCACAGATGTAGAGAACAAACTTATGGTTACCAAGGGGGGAAGGGGGGTGGGATGAATTGGGAGATTGGGACTGACATATGTACACTAATAGGTATAAAATGGGTAACTAATGAGAACCTGCTGTACAGCACAGGGAACTCTACTCAGTGCTCTGTGGTGACCTAAATAGGAAGGAAATCTAAAAAAGAGGGGATAATACAGCAAGAAACTAACACAACATTGTAAAGCAACTATACTCCAATAAAAATTAATTAAAAAAAAAAAGGAGGCAAGAAAGGGGGGTCAGAGAGATGCCATGTGAAAAGGACTCCCCTTTGCTGGCTTTGAAGATGGAAGGAGGGGCCACGAGCCAATTAGTGCAGGTTACCGCTTCAGGTGACAGCCAGGAAGAAAACGGAGACCTCCATCCTACAACTGTAAGGAACTGAATTCTGTCAATAACTGAATGAGCAATTAACAGTATCCTTTCCTAGAGCCTCACAGTCATTAACACCTAGCTTTTAGCCCCTTGAGACCTGAACCAAACCTCCAGAACCTAAGATGATACATGTGTGTTGTTTAAGCTGCTACATTTGTGGGAATTAATGGTGGCAGTGACAGGAAACTCAGCCAAGGTGGGGGCCACGCAGGTTCTGAGCAGAAGACGGACATGACATGGCTCAGGTGTTCACCCTGGAGGCTGTGAGAGGAGTAGGCTTAAGGGCGAGGGCAGGAGCTGGGGACCAGGCAAAGGCTGCAAGGTCCAGGTGAGCAATGCTGTGCTGGACCGGGTGGGGCCGTGGAGGTGGAGAGAAGTAAAGTCCAAGGTTTGGATGTAAGTGGACATAGAGAGAGGAGTCAAGTCAAGGATGACCCGAGGCTTCTGACCTGGGTTCCTAGAATCCCCAGCCCCCTCCAGCTCCAAGCTCCGCCAGCACCCATCTCCCTCCTGTGTCCCCCCAGCCTAGATCCAGCCTTTTCAGGTGGAGGCCATATGCTGCCGTCACCTCTGAGGTTTTGATCCTGCCTTGAGGCCTCTCACTCATCGCATCTGCTCTCTCCATTTCAAGACAGGAAGTCAGGGGCTTCCTTGGTGGCGCAGTGCCACCAAGGCATTGCGCCTGCCAATGCAGGGGACACGGGTTCAAGCCCTGGTCCAGGAAGATCCCACATGCCGTGGAGCAACTAAGCCCGTGCACCACAACTACTGAGCCTGCGCCGTAGAGCCCACGAGCCACAACTACTGAAGCCCACGCGCCTAGAGCCCGTGCTCCGCAGCAAGAGAAGCCACCGCAATGAGAAGCCCGCGCACCACAATGAAGAGTAGCCCCCGCTCGCCGCAACTAGAGAAAGCCCGCGTGCAGCAACGAAGACCCAACACAGCCCAAAATAAATTAATTAATAAAAAACAAAAAAAGAAAAAAGCCTTTAAAAAAAAAAGACAGGAAGTCAGATGGAGGCTGCAGAAGGACGGGGGGCTGGGACACCCCAGCCCCCAACACGACCGGGAACCTGCTTTCTCCCTCTCATCCGAACCTAGCCAAATCAGTTCCCAGCTCGCCCCCTGCTCGGCGCCCCTCTCTCTCTCCGGAATTTTCATTCTCTTTTCGGTAACTGAATTATCCCATCTCTGTCTCTCGTTGGGGGCCATCCACCGCGGCGTGGGTGAGGAGGGGCCCGGGTCGCAGCGCAAGATATTAAACCATCAATCACCTGCCAACGCTGACTCCCTTGAGCTGGGCACCCTCCGCCGAGCTCGGCCCCTCTGTGAGCCCTGGGACCCAGAGGCAGCTCCAAGACAAGACTGGAGACCTGAGGACCCCATCAAGGTCCAACCTTGGAGGAAGCTCACAGACCTCACCCATCTGGATGTGCAGACAGGCGTCCCGGGTTCAGATCCAGAGCTCTCAGCAGCTTGGGCAAGACAATTCATCTCTCAGTTTCAAGTGAGTTTTCACACCTGAAAAATGGAGATAACATTTCTGACGTCACTGGGGTTCACTGTGAAGGTTAAGTGAGTGAATAAGGAGGCAGATAAGATAGTCTTATGTAGGATTTGCTGCTATGACTTTTGTCCTGGTCCTGGCATAGACTGTGGATCATCTACTGGTGATAGAAATGCAGGACTTTTGGCTTTTGGGGAGATTTGATGGGGGTCACATCTATGTCATCTCCCAGCTGGTGCCTCATCCAAGTCAGAATCGGGGGAAAAAAAAAAAAAAAAAGGCCCCAGCAGAACCTTAAATATGATTGAGCAACCCACATTTAGAGGTGCTCATTTCAGGTAACAAGGTTCAGCACTTCACACTGGCTGTTCCCTCTGCCTGGCGTGCCCTTCCCCCACATAGCCATGTGACTGACTACTAGTTGCCTGCTTCAGAACTTTGCTCAAATGTCACCTCCTCAGTGAGGTCGCCCAGTTAAAACTGAAGGCAGTGTCCCTGTTTGCCCACACCCCTGCGGGTTTTATTTCTCTCTATAAGCATGCACCACCACCTCAGGTACTGTAGGCCATGCTTGTTGGGTTTGTCTGTCTGCCCCACTGGAGTGTCAGCCCCAGGGCAGGGGTTTATTCATTCACCACCCAGCATAGCACCTGTCATGAAATAAACAACTCAGTAAATATTTGTGGAGTGAATGAATGAATGAATGAATTCCATTTAGCCATTCCCAGAAGGCCCCCAGGGCTGCTCTGGTCTGGGCCTGTCAGCAATCCTGGGTTTTCTGGGGAGTGGCGGGGTGGGATCAGCCGTGTGCAGGGCCCCAGCTAGTCCTCTATCTTTGCATGGATTGTTTCTTTTTTTATTCATGTGAAATTCGCCTAAAATAAAAGCAACAATTTTAAAGTATACAACTCAGTGACATTTAGTACCTTCATAATGCTGTGCAACCACCACCTGTATCTAGTTCGAGAACTTTTCATCATCCCAAAAGGAAACCTGCACCCATTAAAGCAGTCATTTCCCAATCTTCCCCTCCCATCCCCACCCACCCCTCAGCCCCTGGCAACCACCAATCTGCTTTCTGTCTCCATGGATTTACTTATTCTGGACATTTAATATAGATGGAATCACACAATATTCACTCTTCTATGCCTGGCTTCTTTCACTTAGCATGATATTTTCAAGTTTCATCCACACTGTAGCATGCGTCAGTACATCATTCCTTTTTACGGCTGAATAATATTCTATTGTACTGATGGACCACATTTGTTTGTCCATTCATCTGTTAATGGACTTTTAGGGTGTTTCCACCTTTATTATGTGGATCTTTAAAAGGCACCCCTTCCTCTGGGCACATGAAAGGTGCGGCAAGGGGACCAGATGGTATCAGCCCTTGCTCACGCTTCTGTCAAGCAACCTTGTGCAGTGAGCAACCTACACAGCTGCTCATGGCAACCCTGTCTGTGTGTTGCATCATCGGAGCAGTCGGGAGGTAGGTGGCACTGTGAAGACCAAGTAATCAGGAGCTGCACCCCTTCACCTAGGTTTTCAGATGGCCACTCCCCGATCTCTGTGTCCCACTAAACCCTGTGGGAAATCTGCCAGGGAATTAGGCCATGCTGGGTGGTGCCCCAAACCCTCCTTTCCTGTTGCCCACAGCTATCCCTGCCTTGCCCCTCCAGACTCTGGGGACCCTCACCCCCTCTCCCCCTCTGCAGGCCTTTCCACCTAGCCTGGAGTCCCACACCCGGGATTTCTTCCAACCCTCTCTCTGACTCTCCAGCATAATGGCTATTTTTATTTTTCCTTCTTATTAAATTTCCAACTTCTGCAAACACCATGGCCCCTGCCCCTCCGCCCCCCCTTCCCCTTTCCCTCAGAGTGGATTTGATTCACTTGCTCTTAGGAACAGATTAAAAAAAACAAAAACAAAAACGCAGCTGCCACCACACTCTGCTTTCTTGGAGTTTTAGGGAAACTAGAAGGAGGGGGAGCTAGGCTGCAGGTTCCCTCTGGGGGTTTAAATTCGCCCTCCTCCCCACATCCGAGGACTTCTGGACTTTTCCACCATAGCCTGAAGGGGGAGGGGAGGGACTGGGGAGTGAGGTTGGGCCCCTTGCTAGATTTGGGGGAATCTGATGGCTATCAGGCCTGTGCTATCAGTGCCCTGTCCCAAGGCGGAATCGCAAATTAAAAAAAGAAAACAAAGAAATCCGTATGGCGTTGCCGTCCCTGCCCCGCTCCCCGAGGAGGGGTGTAGAAGGCCTAGAGTGGGGAGTATGAGGCTGCCCTGGTGGGGCTCAGAAGTGAGGGCTTTGAAAACCTCCACGCCAGAGCCGGAGTTGCCCCGGCGCTCTCTCCCTTTGGATGGCTGGAGAGGGCCACGGAAAGTTCCAGGTTCCTGGACGCCACCTACCCTGGTCTGGCTCTCTCTCACCGCTTTTTCCTCCTTAGGAGATGCTGATCCGCGTTCCCCCACACACACACCCCGCCTCCCAGAGCTGAGAGCAAATTGCTTCTTCATGCCCCGGGGTGTTTTTCCCCCCCAATTTTTTTGTGGCAGTCGCCATGACAACCAAGAACCCAGCTGCACTTTATTTCCCCGGGTACAGGATGGGGTGGGGGTGTGGGACGGGGAAACAACTAGGTCGGTT
>NW_006796961.1:435991-451219 GCF_000442215.2 Lipotes vexillifer | reverse complement strand
TCAGCAGGGACCTTTCTACCCTACTCCTCCCCCATCTCTTGGTCCCCCGCCCCACCACTGGGCTTGGTCCAGCCTTGGTCCACAGAGGCCAGGCTGCCTGTCTGGGTGGGTTGCTGGGCTGCGGTTCCCCCCGGGGTCCCTCATCAGTTTGAGGAAGGTCCTTCATTTGGCCAGAGGGCTAAGGTTAAATAGTGCCCTGGTTCCCAGTGGAATTCCTTTCCCCTTCTTTTTCTCTTCCCTTTTCCTCTCCAATCAACTAATCCGAGCTGGCTGGTATGGTTGTGCAGGTTGGACACTGCACAAGAGGGCACTGAGTGAGCTCAAGCCATGCTGCGAGTGCCCATTTCTCCTTTGCTCAGGGGGACCCTATGGACTAACCTCTGCCCTGACGTAGCTGACACCGACTCTCGAGTTCACTATTAGGAGAGCCAACTATGTCAATAAAATTTTCCGGTTCTGGTCACACGTCAAAACTGAGGAGGAAGGGAAGCCTTGTCAGGAATTTGGGGTTTTGAACAACACAAGCTACAGAGCCTTCAGGACCTTAGAGAGCAAACATGGGCAGGAGGAACTTCTAAAAGGGCCAAGGCTGGGGTCAAGGACTGTAGACTGACTTGGGATGACCAGGGAGGGACCGGGAGTGATTATCAAAATCCCCCAGAGAGTGCTTCCCTGGTGGCGTAGTGGTTGAGAGTCCGCCTGCCGATGCAGGGAATGCGGGTTCGTGCCCCGGGCCTGGAAGATCCCACATGCCGCGGAGCGGCTGGGCCCGTGAGCCATGGCTGCTGAGCCTGTGCCTAAAAAAAAAAAAATCCCCCAGAGAAGTAAAGGAGCAGATGTGGACTGACAGCTAAATGCACCCGGTTCTAAACCCCCATCATCTCCTCTCTTTGCCTCCTCATTGGGTAGCTCCTCCCATCTGGAGGAGGAGCCTATTTCCACACCTCTCGAATCTGGGCTGGTCTTGTGACCTGCTTTGGCCAATCAAATGCCACAGAAGTACAAGGGCCATTCTGAATCTGGGTCTCAAGAGATGCAGCACGTTTTTACTAGCTGTCTGGAAAAAAAAAAACCTTGCCTCTGTCACGTGACCTAAGCCGGGGCTAGCCTGCTGGAGGATGAGGGTCATGGAGCAGAGACCTGTCGGCCCAGCTGAGGCCGTCCTAGACCAGCCAAGCCCCAAACGTGTGGAGAGCCCAACATGGGTAAACAGTATGCCTCCCCAGCTCACAGATGCCCACAGACTAATGAATGAGCCCAGCCAAGAGCCAAAGAACGGTCCAGCTGACGCACGGACTGTGGAGCCATAATTAATGCTGATTGTCTAAGCCACTGGACTTGGGGATTGTTTGTTACATAGCATAATGGGCAATAGGTAGCTGACATGGGGTCTGACTGGCACACATGTGCATTGCGCACAAGTTGCCCCTCCTCAGGAAAGAGTTGGACTCAAATCCTGGGGAACTCTCGTTTTGGTTGCCGTTTTCTTCACTTCCTTATGAATTCTTCACCGTTCCTTCATTACTTGACATCTTTCTGATTGCGTCCCCTCTCTCTCTTGCTTCCATTTAGCCTCCTGGCTAATCCTCATACTTTCCAAGCTTGTTCCCACCCCCAGGGCCTTTGTACCTGCTGCTCCCCATGCCTGGAACCCTCTTCCCCCAGATCTTCACGTGGGTCCCTCCCTTGCCTCCCTAGGTCTCTGCTCACATGTCCACTCCTCTGAGAGGCCCTTCCTTGCGCAGAAAAGTATGCCTCCTCCTGATCCCTCACCAGCCCTTTCCTTTAATTTTTGTTGTTGTTACTCACAGCTCTTATAGCTACCTGAAATTGTATCCTTCCCTTCCCTGTTTCACTTCCCCATGCACCTCCTGGTCACCTCCCAAGTAAACTACTCAAATCCTTGTCTCAAGGTCAGCCTAACCCAATCTAAGACAGCTAGAGAAGATTCTAGATTTGGAGCAAGCACACCCAGTGGTTCTGGGTACCTTCTGTTGCTCCCACCAGAAGCCACTTCACATCCAGCTGTGTCACATTTAGGGATGCAAAGGTAGACCCGGGGCTTCAGATGGGGACAAAAGAGCCCTCCAGGAATACATTCCTCATCTGCCTTTCCCCTAATGATTTCACCATCCATGGACGATTGTGTCCCAGATCCACGTTTTCATTACCAGTTGCAAAACAGTGTTATTTCCAGTCTTTCGGGGCACTCATTTATGCATCTGTCTCCTCCACCGGGCTGGAAACCTCACGTTGCCAGCGACAGAGCCACTGGATACCGAGGAAACATTAGCTAAAAGAATTTGAATTCAGGAGATGGAGCCCGTTGGAAAAGAAAAATGAAACAAATAGGTATTCATCGTTTAGGGCAAAGAAACATGGCACCACTCCTCCTGCTTCCGGGATCAAAGACTGCCCAACTCCAGCCTCCTCTGGACTCCAGGCTTAGCAAAAAGTCCCAGGACACAGCCTGGCCCTTGGCCCACCTCCACCACTAGCATCATCACGTGGATGGACTCAGGAATCGAAGGGGGCTTTGGGGGCAAGAAGGTTTGTCTGTAGGTATCAACATTGCTTTCCTTTTAAAAAATATGTTTTTATTTTAAACCTCCTCACAATTCAAACGTTTTTCTTATTATCTTCTGCTGAGGGAAAAAATTAATAACATGGTGCAATATAAAATACTAAATTAAAGGCATTTTGGAACCAGCAATTATTTCATAAGCTTCTCTTTTATTGCTGCGCTAATGTGCCTAATTGCTGTCTTAATGAGGACATTAATTTCTTGCTAATGTGATGTTATTATAGAAATTGCAGTCAATCTCTTAAAAAGGGGAAAGTGCTGGAAAGCTGTCCCACGAGGCAGGAGTTCTGGTCACCCTGGGGCTGAGGGCAAACGAGAGGGGAGGAGATGACGCTGGAACCCAGGCTGGGGGCAGGGGCGCACGGGAGCCAAGAAAGGGGGAAGGCAGGGGAGTCTCGCTTGTAGTAAGCAGTCTGGAGAGGCCCTGGTCACAGAACCAGCTGTTGCCATGCCTGGGGACTTGGGAGATGAGACCAAATAGGGGAAAATGTTAGAATAATAGTAAAACCTAAAACATCAGTGGCAGGCACTCTTGGTGTATTTTATATCTTAATCCTTGCAACAACCCTGTGAAATAGCTAGCATCATTATCTCCATTTGATGGGTGGGGAAAACGGAAGCACAGAGAGGTTAAGCAACTTACTCAAGGTCACACAGCTAGTAAATAATGGAGATGTGACTTGAATCCAGCTCCTCTGGCTTAACCACTGAGTTATGCTGCCTCTCGGTCAGTGCCCCACCGCCATCAATGATGTTAATAATCTCAAACATTTATTGAGAGTTTTTTCTGTGCCAGCACTACACCAAGCCCCTCCCACAACAGATCAGGGCAGGTTCCTTTCAGAAGAATGGGAGGTCAAGCCACATCTGCACGCTGCCTGATGCAACAGGAAGGACAAGGCTGGGGGCTGGGGCTGCACGCCCCACAGGAACAGGACATCCACTGTAAGGGGAGAGACCTCAGGGACCAGCGAGGAGAAATTTCTCTGTCCCGAGTTGCACCTTCTGGCAGGGTCCTATGTTGGGTCAGAGTGGGCTCTGAAAGCAGTGGGTCTGGGTTAGAATTCTAGCTTTCCCACCTCTTGTATGACCTTGGGTGTGTAGCTGACCCTCTCTGTGACTCAGTTTCTCATTTATTTATTATTTATTGGGCTGTGTTGGGTCTTAGTTGCGGCACGTGGGATCTTCATTGTGGCACGCGGGATCTTTCGTTGTGGCATGTGGGCTTCTCTCTAGTTGTGGCGTGTGGGCTCTAGAGTGCACGGGCTCAGTAGTTGCAACACATGGGTTTAGTTGCCCTGTGGCATGTGGGATCTTAGTTCCCTGACCAAGGATTGAATCCACGTCCCCTGCATTGGAAGGCAGATTCTTAACCATTGGACCACCAGGGAAGTGCCAGTTTCTCATCTATTGATCAGGGATAACAACGGAACTTGCTTCGGAAGACTGTTTTGAGATTAAGCAAGTTCAAATATTGCATCGGTCAGAGTAAGTACACCCCAGCGGCTGTAACAAGCAATCCCCAAGTCCCAGCGACTTAACACACTCCAGGCTTATTTCTCACTCACATGGCAGGTGACTCTGCTCCACTTGCAAGCCCCGCCTCTCTGTGAGCTGTGGTACCGCCTCCTTCTAGCACCTCAGAACCTTCCATGTGACTCTCTCTGTACAGCCAGGAGGTGACAAAGGCGAGGAGAGCATGAAGGAGGAAAGGGTGGGAAGTTTTGGAGGCCTGAATGTAGAGTGTTTAGAGGGCACTTCCACCAACACTTGACAGGAGCAGATCGGGGTGAAGATAAGGAATGAGTGTGAGGGCAAAGCAGCCCAGGTGGGCACCCCAGTGTCTCCCAAAGTTCACCCACTCACCTACATTTTCAGCACACCACCTTGTCAAGCACACAACAAGCACAGCCTGATGGATTCACCTGGTAAAAACACAACAAGCCATTTTAAAATTCTGAGTTTATTGCTTACATGAACAGTGAAAGGAGGAGAAGCCCCCCTATAGCTTGTACCCACATTCCAGAAAAATAGGTAAGAATGAAACGAAAGGATGCTGATTCGCTGAGGTTCAAGCCTTTGCTGGCATGGCCTATGGGAATACATGCAAAGTCACCCAGGTGCCATGGTGGAGACATGCTCCTTTTTAATGTGTCAAAGTGGCTGGGCCATGGTGCCCAGATATTTCATCAAACATTATTTGGGATGTTTCTGTGAGGGTGTTTTTTGGATGAAATTAACATTTAAATCAGATTACCCTTCATAATGTGGGTGGGCCTCAGCCAATCAGTTGAAGGCTTTAAGAGAACAAAGATGATGTTCCCCAACCAAGAAGAAATGCCTCTTCACACTTTTTAAATTTTATTTACAAAATTGATTTGACTTTGTTTTAAGTTTAAACTAATTCACACATGAAAGGAACTTTCAGGGCCATGAATAGAAAACCACCATGAGTGGCCACAGATACAAAGTAAGTGTAAAATAAATATAATGAAAGCTAGAGTGTTGTCAAACTCTTCCTAGGGACAGAAAGTGTCCTGGGTCTCCAGAGGCCCTGAGCAGTCATTCTCTTCTATGGGCCTCAGTTTTCTCATCCATAAAGTAGGGGCAATGAGTAGATGCAGGCTAGAGAGACAATTTAGAAAGTTCTGCTGTATTAGCGTTCCCCAGAGAAACAGAAGCAACAGGATGTATGGGTGTGTGTGTGTGTGTGTGTGTGTGCATGTGTGTGTGTGTGTGTGTGTGTGTGTATGGAGAGAGAGAGAGAGAGAGAGGGAGTGAGTTAGTTTATGAAATTGGCTCATGCAATTGTGGGGGCTGGCAAGTCCAGACTCTGTAGGGGAAGCCAGGAGGCTGGAGATCCAGGGAAGAGTTGCAGCTCAAGTCCAAAGGCAGTCTGCTGGCAGAATTCCTTCTTGCTCGGGGAATGTCAGTCTTTGGTCTCTTAAAGGCTTCAACTGATTGGATGAGGCCCACCCACATTATGGAGGGTAATCTGATTTCCACAAAGCCTACTGACTTAACTGTTAATCTCATCCAAAAAACACCCTCACAGAAACATCCCAAATAATGTGTGATGAAATATCTGGGCACCATGGCCCAGCCAAGTTGACACATAAAATTAACCATCACATCTGCTCAGCTACAAACTCTGTTATCTATTACGGTGTAGCTATTGTGGTCGGTGCTATTTCTAGGTCCCCTTGGCTCATATTCTCCTGTGTTTCTCTGCCTGAGGCTTTTATACAAGCAGATGGGGCCTGCAGGCAGGAAGTGATTGGAGCCGCCACTCCCAGAAATGACTGTCGCCAACAGGAGACAGAATTTTGGAGGATAAATACTTCAGCTCCTTCCCCCCACGGTGGGATGACTTTGAAGTATGTGCTCTCTGCTGCCTCCTAGAGGTACCCAGTGGAACTGCATCCCAGTTGCCCACATTGGGAACCCGCTCAACAGCACACCCTGTACTGGCTGCCTTCCCTACCCTGCCTCACTCCCCGTCTCTCCCACCCGTGTTTCTTGGAATCACCTTGCAAATTAAACTTCTTGCACCTAAGTCCCTATCTCAGGGTCTGCTTTGGGGGAACCCAGCCTAAGACCTACAGGATTCCCACTATAAGCTCTTTCCCACCACTGTAGCAACAAAGTATAAGTGAGAGAATGAAGTGAATTTCTTTTCTCAGAAAAGCAATACACACTCATGATAAAGGGAAAAGGTATTCGAGCCCTGTCGAATGAGGAGCGTGTCGAATTGAGCCTCCCTCTGTGCTGCTCCCTTCACCTTTTTTTTTTATATATATAAATTTATTTTATTTATTTATTTGGCTGCGTTGGGTCTTCGTTTCTGTGCGAGGGCTTTCTCTAGTTGCGGCGAGCGGGGGCCACTGTTCATCGCGGTGCACGGGCCTCTCACTGTCGCGGCCTCTCCTGTTGCGGAGCACAGGCTCCAGATGCGAAGGCTCAGTAGTTGTGGCTCACAGGCCCAGTTGCTCCGCGGCATGGGGGATCTTCCCAGACCAGGGCTCGAACCCGACAGTGTCCCCTGCATTGGCAGGCAGATTCTCAACCACTGCACCACCAGGGAAGCCCCCCCTTCACCTTGATACAGCCCTGGTAAGGCCTGCCGGGTGTATCCACCCAACATTTTGTATTCACACGCCAACATCTGTATGAACATCCTCGCTTTTCCTTTCACAAATGGGGATTGCTGCAGACGCACTGTTCCACACTTGCTTTTTCTCCAACGCACTGTTCCACACTTGCTTTTTCTCCAGTTAATTATATACCTTGGACACCCTCCCCAAATTGGCACATCCAGAACCACCTCATTCTGCTTAATGACTGCGGACTATTGGAAGATGTGCTTTAAAAGAAAAAAAGGACTTTTCTGGAATGGTCTGCCTGCAAGTCCCGGACCTGAACTAATGAGATGGGAAACCACACTCCAATTCCTCCCAGCTTTTCTGTGCTGGGAACTGCATGGTCTCTGGCTGGCCCCACCTGAACGGGACAGACAGACCGTGTCGGGGTCTGGGTGAGAGGGTCTCAGGCTTCTGCTCCAGCCGCCAACAGGCCATGGAGAAAAAAAGCCAAACCAAACCCTAGAGCCAAGTGTCAGCTCTGTGGACCTCGTCAACGTGGGCACTTGGAGTCTTTTCCTGGCCTTGCCCACCCCTGACTCACAACAATCTAGGGGGGTGCAGGAAGCCCAATCCATTTCCATGTTGAGTGGTCAGGTGATTCAGAAGGCTGGCCCTAATTGGTCCAGATCTTTCTGGCGGTCCCTTCCCCTCGCTGATGATTGGTCAGGCACAGCATCTGAGGCTGTGGGTGCCCTGCAATAATCCACTCAGTGCTCAATGTTCTAGCACAAGGGTGGGCAAAGTACCGCCCACCACCTGTCTTTGCAAATAAAGTTTTATTGGCACTCAGCTCTGCTCGTGTTTTATATATTGTCTATGGTTGCTTTTGCACTGAAACAGCAGAGTTGAATAGTTGTGACAGAAACCCGAAGAGCCGAAAATCTTTCCTATCTGGACCTTTATAGAGTATGCTGACCCCTGGGCAAGTGTATGTTGACAACACTCTTTTTTTTTTTTTAATTTTTAATATTTTGGCCACGCTGCCTAGTTCCCCAACCAGGGATCGAACCCAGGCCCTAGCAGTGAGAGCCAGGAGATAACCTGACTCTGAACTCGTTGTTCAATTAGATGGTGACTATTATTATTTATGTTGGCTTGAGTGGTGAGTTTTCTTCTTCCTTTATGATAGAGGGTGAGACCTGGAGTGGGAGGGGGATACTCATTCTACTGGAGTAAACACTGGGCTATCACCCTTCTGGCTGGATGAGGTCAGAGGAGAAGTCTTTGCAGCAGCTAAAACATTTTTTGTTTGCACATATGAGAACCCTTGCCATAATTAATTTAAAAGGGAGAAGACTCTGGTTCATACAGCTAAAAAGCACAATGGTAGTAATAACTTCAGGCATGGCTGGATCCAGGCACTCAGATGATGTCACCAGGAGTCCGGTTCTGTCCACCTCTTAAATCATATTACCTGTGTTAGCCTCTCTCGCTCAGTCAAGTTCTCAACAAAGTGGTGGCAAGATGGTCCCACTTGTCCTGACTTACATCCTAACAACTTGCTAAGCCTAGCAGACAAAAAAACATCTGTTTCCCAACAATTGCAGCAAACACCTAAGTGCGGACTCTCGTTCATCCACTTTGGGTCACAGGTCCATCCCTGAACCAATCTGGAGGAATGGAATGTTCTGACTGACCGATCTAGGACCACGTGCTTGTTAATAGAAGTGAGGGGAATTCAAGCCTGCCATGGTGTTCCACATCGACCCAAAGTGGTTTAGAGGTGGTTCCTCAAAGGAAAACTGTAGAAAAGGAAAGTGATGCCGGGAAGGCAAAAGCATCAGATTTCAATGAGCCTAGACTCAGTGTAGGCTGGTAATTGAAACAGAAGGGGCAGTCAGCCCAGAGCATTAGGACCTCGAACAAATGAAGTCTGGACATAACCTCTCTATCTGACTCCTGTCTCTTACATAATGATGTTTACACAGGATATTGTGTAGGAAGATTTGTGCATATTGTTCGGGACATCAGAGTCAGAGAGAGGGAGGTAGATACTGTGGGGATAGGAATGGAGGAGCTAGGTAAGGACCCAAGGGGCTAGCATAGAGGAGAGGGCTGATGCCACATTAGTCTGGCACTAGCCATGATGCTATAACAAAGAGGCCCCAAAATTCAGTGGCTACAACAAGATGAGAGTTTATTTCTTTTTTAAAAATTTTTATTGGAGTCCAGTTGATTTACAATGTTGTGTTAGTTTCTGCTGTACAGCAAAGTGAATCAGTTATATATATACATATAACCACTCTTTTTTAGGTTTTTTTCCCATATAGGTCATTACAGAGTATTGGGTAGAGTTCCCTGTGCTATGCAGTAGGTCCTTATTAGTTATCTATTTTATATGTACTAGTGGGTATATGTCAATCCCAATCTCCTAATTTATCCCCCTACCACTTTCCCCCCTGGTAACCATAAATTTGTTTTCTATATCTGTACTCCCTGAAAGTATAGTCTTTGAGAGGTTATTTCTTACTCATGTAAGCATCAGGGGTTGGTGGTCCAGGGCTAGTGAGACAGATTTGCCACTCACATCACTTGTGGATTCCCTCTGGGGTTCCCGGGGGGACCAGGAAAAAGGAAGTAGAGGGCAAAAGCTTCCTTCAAAGGACATACCTGGGAGTTGCACAAATCACTTAAGCTCACAACCCATACGGTAGAACTTAGTCACATGGCCACACTTACCAATAATTGAGACTTGGAAATATAGTCTCTAACAGGAAAGCCAAGTGCCCAGCTAAAACTCAGGACACTCTAATACTAAAAAGAAAAAGAGGAGAATGGATGCCAGAGGCAACTAGAATTTCACCCTGCTGGGTGGATCTGTTCCATCTGGGAGTGGGATCTGCCATCTGGGACCATTGGCCCATGTAGAGGGAAAGGGCCATCCCCAGTCTATACCCCATATGCTCTCTCCATGTATGCAAATTATGTAATTACCTTATTTATTACAATTTATTTCAATATTTACTTGTTTTCATTTTAAATAATTTATTATTATTTATTTGTTTGTCACTTTATTTATGTATTGACCAGAGCTGAACTGGATAACATGGATGAAATATCTGCCACTTAGTAGGCTCTCATGAAATATGGCAACTACAAAGCCATGGTCTCACCAAACCTGTTTCCTCTTCCTATACACACAGGAAGACTACATTTCCCAACTTCCCCTGTGGCTGGGCTGGGTCATACGGCTGAGTTCTGGCCAATGGGATACAGAGAAAGTAGTTGTTCTGAATCAAGGATAAGACCCTCTCATTAGGTGTAAGCCTATCAGCCAGTCAGATGTGAAGGATGCAGGAGAGGACTCTGAACCTCTGGGGGTGGGGAGGAGACAGTGTCTCTGTACCTCTATATCCTCATCTATAAAATAGAATAATAACAGCCTCTACCTCATAAGGCTATTTCAAGGATCCAGTGAAATGAATTAATATTTGAAAATTGAAATTAATTCATTTCACTCTTCCTTCATCTCACTAGTAGTTGAAAAGTGAAATGAATTCACCTCAATTAAAGGAATTCATATTTGAAAAATGCTTAGATTAACAGGGAGTTAAGAGCTATATTGTGTTCAACATATTTTAAAATATATAAGTTGATAAACAAGCACCTATATACCTGCAACCCTGGTTAAGAAATAGAACATGGCTGATAACTAAGACTGATGAAATAAATACCTAAATTACACAAATTTGTCATTACTAAATTGTGATAAATGCCTCAGAAGAAAAGAATAGGGAACTAGGAGGATAACCTCAGTGGCTAATTTAGATTGGGAGGGAAGCTGGGAAAAGGGTCATCAAAAAATCTACAAACAATAAATGCTGGAGAGGGTGTGGAGAAAAGGGAACCCTCCTACACTGTTGGTGGAAATGTAAATTGGTACAGCCACTATGGAGAACAGTATGGACATTCCTTAGAAAACTAAAAATAGAGCTACCATATGATCCAGCAATCCCACTCCTGGCCATATGTCTAGAGAAAACCATAATTCGAAAAGATACATGCACCCTGATGTTCAATGCAGCAGTATTTACAATAGCCAGGACATGGAAGCAACCTAAAAGTCCATCAACAAAGGAATGGATAAAGAAGATGTGGTACATATATATAATGGACTATTACTCAGCCATAAAAAAAAAGAATGAAATAATGCCATTTTGCAGCAACATGGATGGACCTAGAGTTTGTCATACTGAGTGAAGTAAGTCAGGTGGAGAAAGACAAATATCATATGATATCGCTTATATGTGGAATCTATAAAAAGGGGTACAAATGAACTTATCTACAAAACAGAAATAGAGTCACAGATGTAGAAAACAAACTTGTGGTTACCAAGGGGTAAGGTGGAGGGAGGGATAAACCGGAGGTTGGGATTGACATATACACACTAGTACATATAAAATAGATAACTAATAAGGACCTACTGCATAGCACAGGGAACTCTACTCAATACTCTGTAATGGCCTATATGGGAAAAGAATATAAAAAAGAGTGGATATATGTATATGTATAACTGATTCACTTTACTGTACACTTGAAACTAACACAACATTGTAAATCAACTATACTCCAATAAAAAAAGAATAAAAAAGACTTTGCATTTGAGCTGAGTTAAGAGGATGTGGAAGTTAGCTGGTGAAGAATGGAGGGTGTAGCCTTCAGAGGAGTGACAATGAGTAGAAGGCCTGGAGACGGGCTAATATGTGGCATATTCAAGGAAAAGGGCCTGAGAGCCACAGGAGGGGGGAGTGGCAGAGAGCTGGGATGGAAAAGGCCAGCTGAGGCCAAAAGGCTAGTTTGGACTTTATTCTAAAAGCCACAGGGAGTCATAAAGGCCTTTGGTCTGATTTACATTTTAAGAAGATGGCTCTTCCCCTAGCATCCCACACAATGGCAGAGGGCGGGTATATATGATAAAACCACTTCAGAAAACGTTTCATTACATCTACTAAAGCTGAATATTCCCCTCCTTCATTGACCAAGCAATTTTGCTCCTGGATAAATAGCTCCAAACTGGAAACTACCCAAATACCCATAAGAGTAGAATGGACAGATTAACTGTGGTGTAGAAAAGAGCAAACCATTGCTACCTGCACCAACACGGATGGATCTTGCAAACTTAATACCGAAGAAAAGAAGCAAATACAAAAGAGGACATATTGTCTGATTCCATTTATATGAAGTTCTCGAACAGGCAAAACTATTCTGTGATGGTAGAAACTGGGGTAATGGTTATCCTTGGACAAGGAGGTAGTGGCTGGAAGGGAACATGTGTTGGTGGGGGGGCATCTCCTGGGACTGGGAATGTTCTATTCTTGATCTGGTGCTGGTAACACAGGAGTATTCATTTCATGAAGGTTTATCAAGCTGTATGCTTATGATACACATGCTTTGCAGTATGTTTTTTATGCTCCAATAAGAAAGGGCTTTTTTCAGTTAAGAAAACAAAAATGGCTATGGTCCCTTTAAGGAGGAAGGATGGGGAGGGGCTTCTATTTTCTCACTGAAGCAGGAGGGGAAGGTGGAAGGTAGGATACAGGCAGTGCTGGACCTGGCTTGTATGCACCCATCTCTTTCCAGCACTCTGTTCAGTGACATCACATTGGTAGCTTGAAATCAGCCATGGTGGGAGTACTCACACCATGCAAACTGACAGATGCTGCAAAATCAGGGCTTTTTTGATTTTTAATTAAGAGCCAGTTTACCATAGAAAACAAACTTACAGTTACCAAACGGGAAAGAGGGGGGAGAGGGATAAATTTGGAACTTGGAATTAACAGAGTTAAACTAATTTTTTTAAAAAGAGCCACTCACGGGCTTCCCTGGTGGCGCAGTGGTTGGGAGTCCGCCTGCCGATGCAGGGGACGCGGGTTCGCGCCCCGGTCCGGGAAGATCCCACATGCCGCGGAGCGGCTGGGCCCGTGAGCCATGGCCGCTGAACCTGCGCGTCTGGAGCCTGTGCTCCGCAACGGGAGAGGCCACAACAGTGAGAGGCCGGCGTACCGCAAAAACATCAACACAGAATACAGCAATGGACTGATGAGGCTAAAAGAGTATGGACTGTTTGTTTTGGTAGTGGCGGCGGGCTTACAAAAAAAAAAAAAAAAAAAAAAAAAAAGCCACTCACTACATCACTGGTTGTAGGTAACAGGACGGGTGTGGCAAGGGCATGCTTTCAACCAACTCTATTTGTGCTCTGTCATGCTAGCCCCTGACAGAAATCTGAAGGCAAAAAGCTGAACAAGACTCACAGAGATGGTCCCCACAGAGCTCATAGATTGTTGGGGGAAAGAGACAAATAAATCTACTCAACAAAATAATACTCAGTAGGAGTTCCAGGAGAGTTTTGCTTTGGGTAATTTCTGAGTAGAGTTTTGCAGGATGAATAGGAGCTTTCCACAATAGTGGGAGGGCAGGCCAGGCAGAGGGAAGAGCATGTATAAAGGCTTGGAGTTTTTAACGGGTATGTCAGGTTCTCAGAACTGTAACCAATAATTGTAGCGCAGAGGGTGTGAACTGGTCGAAACCAGCCCACAGATGTGCTTTGTTTTAATAAATGTTTGGATTGATTGCCAAGATCTAAATAGTTAATGATTCTGTATAAAAATCCAGATTTCTGGCTTTTCTACAAAAATCAGAAAATCTGGGGACTTCCCAGGTGGTCCAGTGGTTAAGAATCTGCCTGCCAGTGCAGGGGACATGGGTTTGATCCCTGGTCCGGGAAGATCCCACATGCCGCGGAGCAACTAAGCCTGCACACCACAACTACTGAGCCCGTGCTCTAGAGCCCATGCACTGCAACTACTGAGCCCATGCGTCACAACTACTGAAACCTGCGCACTCTAGAGCCTGTGTGCTGCAACTACTGAGCCCACATGCTGCAACTACTGAAGCCCGTGCGCCTAGAGCTTGTGCTCTGCATTAAGAGAAGCCACTGCAATGAGAAGCCCACGCACCTCAAAGAAGAGTAGACCCCGCTCGCCACAACTAGAGAAAGCCCTCATGCAGCAATAAAGACCCAGCACAGCCAAAAATAAATAAATCCATAAACAAATAAAAGAAAATCTGGGAACTCTGGGCCTGCATTCCCACAATGCATGATGGAAATGTGTTCTCCAGTTTTCCCCAGTCCCCACCACTCCCTGTTGTCTCCCAACACTGTGGCCGAGGGCCCGTTACCATTTTACCATCTTGCTCACAGCATTGGCTGCTTTCCCCACAGTAGAGCAAAATTTTAAAAAATTTAAAAATCCAGGACAACGTGCTTCTCACCCTCAACTTACCCCTTGTCTTTCCTTCCCAGTGGCTTCTGTAGATGTTTGAGTTTGCCATCCCTGATGTAGCATCAGGACATAAAGCTGGGTCACAGTGGTTTTATGTGTCAGCTCAGAAGTGTGGATTTTGTCCTTTAGGCTATGGGGAACGATTGAAAAATTTTTATTCAATTATTCAACTAATAGTTTGTAGCAGAAGCTATTGATGCCCAATTCATATTCCTCCGGCCTCACCATTTCAACAGGCTCCTGCTGCCGTCCAGCTGCCGCTGTCTGCAGCAGCTCTTGACCAGAGGGCTTTCTCCAAAGCTTTTGAAGGCCTCTCTGCCCCGAGCATGGTGGGCTGAAAGTGCCAGGCAGTGATCTCCCTACCCCAGGAGCGCCTCTCAACATAACGGGAGTTGGTGGACAAATGGGCCACGCTTCTCACCTCTGGGAAGTGTCCTTCACTACCTCCCAGAGGTCCCTGGCACGGCTGAGCTTCAGTCGCCCACAGCCACTGAGTGACACACCCATCACCAGCTGTTTCCCTTCCCTTCTCCCCCACTGGTGTTTCCTGGGGTCACCTCCTAGATAAACTACTTGCCTTTGAATCAATAGCTCAGTCTCTGCTTCTGAGAAACCCAGACTAAAACCTAGTTATTAAGCAGGTGTTCTGTGTTGGAGAACAAAGAAGACAGTTTCTGTTCTTGGGGAACTTACATTGTAGCTGTAGACAAGACAGCCCACAAATAAGGAAATGAGTGATATCTATCGATCTATATGTATATCTATATGTATATATATATATATATAGGGAATTTTAGGTGGCTACATGAGAAGAGAATAAAAATACAGTAGGGTGCGGTGGTTTTAAAATATGTCCCCCCACACCCATTTCACCCATGGGTGAAGGTAGTCAAAAGGTATAAACTTCTAGTTATAAGGTAAATAACTCCAGGGGATGGAGTGTCCAGCATGGTGACCATAATCAACAATAACATACTGTATATTTGAAAGTTGCTAAGAGCATAGATCTTAAAAGTACCCCCTGAGGGCTTCCCTGGTGGTGCAGTGGTTGAGAGTTCGCCTGCCGATGCAGGGGACACGGGTTCGTGCCCCAGTCCGGGAAGATCCCACATGCTGCAGAGCGGCTGGGTCCGTGAGCCATGGCCGCTGAGCCTGCGTGTCCGGAGCCTGTGCTCCGCAACGGGAGAGGCCACAACAGTGAGAGGCCCGTGTACCGCAA
>NW_006796961.1:412063-435835 GCF_000442215.2 Lipotes vexillifer | reverse complement strand
AAAAAAAAAAAAAAAAAAAAAAAGGACCCCCCGCAAACACACACACACAAATTGTAACTTGTGTGGTGATGGATGTTAACGGAATTATTTTGGTGGTCATTTTGTAGAATATACCATATCAAATCATTATGCTGTATACCTAAAACTAATACAATATATGTCAATTATATCTCAACTTGAAAATTTAAAAACAAGTAAGTAAATAAAATATGCCCACAATACTTTGACACTCTTCCTTTCAAAAAATGGAGCCCCATCCAGCCCTGTACCCCATCTTGAATGTTGGCTAGACTGAGTGACCATCTTCTAATGAATAGAGTGACACAAGTGACAGAACTTCAGCCTCTTGGATCACTCACTCTGGGGAAAGCCAATCACCGTGCTGTGAAGACACTCAAGCAGCCCTTTGCAGACGCCCACGTGGTGAGGAACCCAGGCCTCTTGCCAACAGCCATGTGGGTGCGCCATCTTGGAAAAGGATCTTCCAACCTCAGTCCAGCCTTCAGATGACTGCAGTCCCTACCACATCCTGATGACAATGTCATGAGAAACCCTGAGCTCAGATTCCTGGTCTTCAGAGACTGTGAGATAATAAACGTTTGTTGTTTTTAAGCCACTGTGTTTGGAGGTAATTCATCCCAGTAGCAATAGATAATGATGGGTGAATTTGGTGGACAGACACATACATTCAGTCCAGTTCAAAGCATCTACCTAGAAGCAGAACCTGAATGGGGACATAGACGCCTGTAATTGTTTTTGGTGGAGAGAACTCTCAGGAGAGAGAGTGAGAGAAGCAGGATGTGACAGAGGAAGGGGCTCAGGCAGGATGTGGGTCCAGCTCCAGCCTGAGGCCATGGGGCTGGGGGAGCTCCGGAGTGTGAATTGCCACATATAGTTGTTTCAGCTTGAGGCAAAGGGGCTGGCCCTTAGCAACCCTATATCAGACAGCCATTGGCTGTGGGCTGCACCTGGGGGGAGTAGAAGCCCCCCTGGCATCTCCAGAGAAGGGAGCTTTCACCAGCACAAGACATTCTCCAGAGAAGGGGCAGGTGAGAGCCATTAGCCAGCCAACACCGAAGGAAGTAGATGGGTGTGCTGGCCCAGAAAAGGGAATCTAGTTTGGGTGGGGGCACTAGCAGTGTCTCCAGAAGTGGCCATCGGCCATATATAGCGGGCTTGGCCCCATCATTCATCTTATTTATTTTTTTTTTTTTGCGATATGTGGGCCTCTCACTGTCGTGGCCTTTCCCGTTGCCGGACGCGCAAGCTCAGCGGCCATGGCTCACGGGCCCAGCCGCTCCGCGGCACGTGGGATCCTCCCGGACCGGGGCACGAACCCGTATCCCCTGCATCGGCAGGCGGACTCTCAACCACTCATCTTATTTTTGTTTAGCAAACACTTACCTATCATCTTCAGTGTTCCAGGCACTGTTCTGAGATCTGCACACATTTAAATCTTCACAACAACCTATAAATCAGGCACTGTTGTTACCACCACTCAGGAACACAGTCTCAGGGATCCTCCGCTCACTGCCCGGGGCCCACTGAGCGCTCCCTCCCGCCCCACCACCGCCAGTCACCCCCATCCATCTTGCGGCCCAGCGCCCCCAGCTCTCACCGCCTCCGCCTGGCAAATCCTCCTTTCCGGCTCTTAATTGATTCTTAATCTGCAACCTTGGGGGCAGCGCTGCTGAGAAGGCAGGTGGAAATCATTTTCTTCAGGGTCCACCGGTGCTAAGGGCATCTGAGGGGGAGCCCCACCACCAGTTTCTAGCAGTCGTGGGCCCGCAGTCCCTGCTAAGTCCTGTCCCATTTATTCTCTGTTCCCCGCCTTACTCTCCTCATCTCAGGGGCTTTGGGGGAGGATGTGGCAAAAACGAATCCCCCCAACCCATGCCAAGGAAGGACCAGAGCTTTCTGGGAGTACTGGGTTTGGGCACCCATCCGAGGCCCACCTGTCCCCCCAGCCTAGGGGTGCTCACGGGGGTGTGTGTGTGTGGGGTCGATTCTGTCCCCCAAGAGCAATATGGCCACGTCTGGAGCCATATTTAGTTGTCCCAACTCAAGGAGGGGGGTGTTTCTACCCACGGGTAGTGGGTGGAGGCCAGGGATGCTGCTAAACACCCTACAGGGCACGGGAGGGTCCCCGCAGAGAACGATCCGGCCCCGAATGTCAGCAGTGCCAAGGATAAGACTCTACTCTCAGGCTCAGGGCGCAGCCAGTTGGTGGGCCAACAAGACACCAGGGACATTTTGAAGGTCCCCCGGTGCCTCTAACCTGCAGCATGGGAAACCACGTGGAGAGAGTCAGTTTTCAGGCCCCCCTCCCCCTTTCCTCTATGGGGCTCCCATGTCTGTCAGCAAAGGGCCAGGAAGAATCTGTGGGTGGAAACAGCCTCACAGATCCCAGCCGGCGTCTCCTTCCACCTCCCTGGTCCCGGCACCTCCCCGGGCGCAAAGGACTCCGCAGTGGCCCGGCCTCCTGACCTTCCTGCGGGGGACGGAGATGAGGTAGACAGGCCCCAAGTGTGAAGTCCAAGTACCCAAATTAAAGGAAGGGAAGAGAAGCCTGGAGAGGAGGGAAGAAACAAGCCCTGAGGAGAAAGGGATGGATGTGGGGAAGGAGAGACAGCAATGGAGTGAGCCGTGTGGGTAGGTCCAGGGAGGCCGAGGCTCAGGGTGCATGTGCGTCCTGGGCAAGCAAGTCACCTGGTCTTCCAAACACACACTTCACACTCATCCAGTCACATGCTCACACCCTCGCACCCCCCTCAAGTTCCCACACAACCCCACATTCTCACACATCCACACACTCACACATGACACATTCAATGACACAGCCTCCACATCTCAAATTCTCATACAGTCACACATGGTCAGTTGTGCACTCACACACATTCACACATACACACTCACACAATTACACAGATTCACAGCACACACTCACACAAATTCTCACACACTCACACACCTACACACATAGCTTCACACACACACACATTTGCATACACACTCTCACCATCACACAAATTCTCACACACACAATCACACACACACAAATTCTCATACCCTCTCACACATCCACACACATTCACATACTCACACCCTCAAATTCTCAGTTACACAGTCTCACATTTATGCACTCATAATTCACACCTACACATTCACACACACATTCACATACACACTCTCACACCCTCAAATTCTCACAGTCACACATTCTTATAGATATACAGCCATACACTGTCACACACACATCCACGTCTCTATACACTCACACAGTCTCACACACTCTTGCACACTCACACCATCACACTTATCTCAACTTCACATACACACACAGGTGTATGTTTTGTGTCTGTCTCTCCAGGATGTCAGTCAGCCCAGTGCAGGCAGGGATTTATCTCGTTCACCCCGGTGCCCAGAACCGGGTCAGACACACAGGAGGTGCGTACAAAAGCTCCTACACCCTCGAATTCTCACACTTTCTCACATTCATGCAATCACACACAGTTGCAGCAGTCCCACACTCACACATCCTCACATGTGCACACGAACACACACAGGCTCTGCAAACACGTGTGGTTTCCCCTGCCTGGGCCCCCACTCCCCTCCGACAAAGCCACCCTAAGACTGTGTAAATGTCACCGGCTGCGCTGCTCTGGCCCAGGCAGGCCGGGGAGGGCCAGGGCGGGAGGGGAACAGCGAGCTGAGCCCTGGCCCGCTCAGCTCCCCACAAGCCTGACGACACTCAGATCCCTCTGCTTTAGGACTGGGCAGATTTAGAGAGAGAGCCACCCTTCTGTAACCAGAACCGGCAAAATCCAGCACCCCACGGGCCTCAGGTGTGGGGTGATGAGGATGACTGAGGCCCTTTGTCATTGTTCCTTCACGGATTCATTTTGCATATTTGATTGAGCACCTCCTCTGTCTGACCCTGTTCTGTTCTCTGAGGGCACCGGGGTGAACGAGATAAAAATCCCTGCCTGAATGGGGCTGACGTCCTGGAGAGACAGACACTAAACAAACACGTGGGTGTATCTGAGGTCGCAATAAGGGATATTAAAAAAAATAATAAAGCCAGAATGAAGCATGACGGAGGGAAGGTAGGATCCGTAGGCTGAGATTTGAGTGAGGAGAGACACAGAGAAGACCTGCCGGCAAGGGGAACAGCACAGGCAAAGGCCAAGAGGTGGGAGTCCACCTGGCTGCAGGGAAACCTGTGTGTCCAGAGCTGGGGAATGAGAGGGATAGATGAGGGCGAGGAGGCCAAGGGAAGGCAGAAGCCGCCTGCCCCCAGGGTCCTGGCGGGGTGGGGGGGGGCGGTCACCGTCAGGGGTCAGCATTTAGTTCTAAGTGAGCCGGGTCCATGGAGGGTTTTAGGGACAGGGGCTTCCTGTGGCTGCTATAACAAATGACCACAAACCAGGTGGCTTAAAACAACTGAAATGTATCCTCTGACAGTTCTGAAGGCCTGAAGTCCAAGATCAAGGTGTGGGCAGGACCGTGCTCCCTCTGAAGTCCCTGGGGGTGGATGCTTCCTGGTCTCTTCTAGCTTCTGGTGGCTGCAGATGCCCCTTGACTTGTGGCTGCATCCCTCCAATCTCTGTCCTCACATGGCTTCCTCCTTTCTGTGTCTCTCTGTGTCAGAAAATCCTTCTCTTTTCTCTAGTCTAGAGACACCAGTCAGAGACTTCCCTGGTGGTCCAGTGGTTAAGACTCTGCGCTTCCAGAGCAGGGGGTGCAGGTTTGATCCCTGGTCGGGGAACTAAGATCCCATGTGCCTCACGACACGGCCAAAAAACAATATTTTAAAAAGTCCTTCTTTAAAAAAAAAATAAAGAAATAAAAATAAAGACACCAGTCATTGGATTTAGGGTCCGTTGCTTAAGAATCTCACCTCCAGATCCTTAACTGATTTTACCTGCAAAGACCCAGGTCACATTCTGAGGTTCCCATTGGACAGGAATTTGGGGAGGGAGAGAAACTCTATTCAATCTGATACACTAGGGTTGGAATAGTGGGGTCCCTCGGCCCCTCAGACTGGGTGCACTCCTGGGGGTCTCCCTCCCAATCTGGCCTCCCCGCCTGGGGGCCCTGTCCCCTGAGGCTCCAACCCAGACCACACCCAGCCTGGTGGGATCCAGCCCCTTGGTTCTTCTTTCTTTCAGCCCTGGATGCCTTCTGAGGAGGCTACACTCCATCCCACAACCCCGTGGGCATTTCAACCCCATTCTCCACCCTGGAGACTTTGCTGGAAAACAGCTAATTATGTCCCTCCCCTGAAGCCAGTCTGGTGGAGCTAGGGTGGTATTGGGTGAATGTGCCCTGCGTCCACAGCCAGCAGCCCACACTCCAACACACAGAGATTTCTCTATATTTTTAATTCCACAGCAGTACTTTGATTAGAGAGCCAATGTGTTGTGTACGACCTCAGGGACCTCATTATTTTTCTAACTCAAATAAATACGGGGTTCGGAAAGCAGGGAGGGGTGGAAGGGGGTGGAGGAAAGGAAAGACGCAGGAAACCTCATCTATAAAAAGAATGCAGGCCTTAATGAGCTTTTAAAACTTGCCAACCCCCCTCCCTCCTCACTGATCTATAAACAGAAGATATGGCTTCTGGCTTCAGCCGCAGGATTTGGAGGTGCAGTGTGGGCACAGCTGGGGAGGGGGGCTCATCTGGGTATCTAAGATTTTGGAGGGTTCCCAGCTGCTGGGAGGATGGGAGTGGTCCAGTCTAAGCTCAGAGGGAATCGCCACCATTTGGGCTCCAAGTTTGACTGGTGTGATGATCTGAGAAATATCTAGAGTTCCCCGATCCCCTGGGCCCTCTTGCACTGGGCCCACACTGGCATGAGGAGGAACGAGGAAGAGGTGGCATTGCATCATCCTGTGTGTCTGGAAATTCTTCCCCAAAGCCTCCTCTGGGAGAGGCTGGGGTGAGCAGATGGGGAAACTGAGGCAGGACAGAGCAAAGAAGGCTGGACCATAGTGAGTGCTGGGGAGAGACCATAAGCGCTCTCCCCAACCCACTCTCATGGTGGGACAAACAAGCCTTGGGTTTGCCCAGTGGCTGATGGGAAGGGGAGCTACCACCAGCCTAAGGAACCCCTTCAGTGGCTATGATGTTGGGGTGGATGGAGTAAGGCGACGACCATGGAGCTCCCGAAAGGGCAGGGTGACCTTCAAGCCACTGTTATGTTCGTCCATTCAAACAGGAGCCAAGACGCTTCCCAGAGCAGGCAGCAAAGCCAATTTCAGGTGAAGATGAGTTCTTTGAGCAGAAATGTGCTTGGACCTGACGAATTTCTGTGTGATGAAAATTCCAGGGAGCAGGACAGACTCAGGGCCTCTGGACAAGTGCTTTAAGAAGGACCCAGGGTGGGGAGAGGGAGGAAGGGGTAAAAGAAAAGATTCAGGTCATGCAAAGACATGTGTGGCGTTCAAGTGGCTGATGGGGGAAGGGTGGGATGCAGGAAGATGCAGGAGAGTGGGGGAGGGCTACATAAAGGGCAGAGAGGGGTGCTCAGTCTAAAATGCAGCCCCTATCCCTCATTTTCTCTCTACCCATTTTAGTTTTCTTCATGACATTTCTTTTGTCACTCTGACATGATGCTTGTTTGTCAGCTGCCTCCTCCACCAGGCTGGCCTCCTGCCTTGCTGCACCTGAGGGCAAGGGGTTTTGCCTATCTTGAAAGGTGGGTGGGCAGGTGTCAGTTGGGGCAGCTGTCCTGGGGTGTAAGCAATGGTGTGCCGGTAAACCAGCTGGGAATTGTAATGTTTGAAAATTTACATGGTGTAAATTCTCCCACCTTGGTCAATTTCAAGCTGTGAAAGTGATGTCACTGAGAGGGAGAAGGGGGAGCTATAGACTGAATGTTACTTCCCCCCCGCCCCAGATTCACACGTTGACATCTTAACCACCAAGGTGATAGTATTAGGAGGTGGGGGCCTTTGGAAGGTGATTAGGTCATGAGGGCAGGGTCCCCATGAATGGAATTAGTGCCCTTATAAAAGAGACCCCAGAGAGCTACCTGGTCCTTTCCACTGTGTGAGGACACAGTGAGAAGACACCATTTATGAAGCAGAAGAGAGTCTCACCGGACACCAAATCTGCCTGTGTCTTGATCTTGGACTTCCAGCCTCCAGAACTGTGGGAAATCAATGTTTATTGTTTATAAGCCACCCAGTCTATGGCATTTTGTTATAGCAGCCCCAATGGACTGAGACAGCGGGCATGAGGGGGTCTCCAGATGGGTGTAAGCTACAGTGTGCTCATTAAACCAGCTGGGGCAAGGGCATCTGTTTATAGTGTTTGCCAGTTTCCATGGTGTAAATTCTCCCATCTTGGCAGATTTCAGGCTGTGAATGTGATATCTGATATCTGAGCCCTGAGCTAGGAAGAGATATGCATAATTGGCTCTTGGGAGCCAGTTTGATCCAACTCAAGTACACCAATTGGTGTCATCTCCTGGCCTGGAATTGGTCCTTTTGCAATCTGGGCTCAGGAAGAAGGGAGGAGGAGGAAGGTGACGCAGGCTTCCCTGCCTTCCATTCCAGGGCCATTTCACTCACTGCTCCCCGGCCTGGCATGATCTTTCTCCAAATAATAACCAAGTCTTCCCTACCCACTCTGAGCAGACCCCGTCCCACCCTCCTGCTGGCCCTGCCCCCTAAGCAGCCCAGCATCCTCTGAGCCCCCTGCAGTGACTACCCATGCAGGTATCATTACTGCCAAATCTGTATTTTATGAGTAGGAACATGAGGCACTGGAAGTTAAAGCATGGGGCTAGAGGCACAGAGCCAGAGAGCGACAGGCTGGCTGCTGAATCAATTCGTGTAACAATTGGGCTTTATTACTGCCCACCTCCATCTCCTCCTCAGTACATTGTAGGCACTTTTTGCTGCTTTGTCTGCTAGAGAGCAGTGCGAGCACCAGCTTTGCTGTCTGAACATGGCCAAGTCACTTCCTCTCTCTGAGCCTCAGTTTTCCCTTCTGCAAAATGGGTATAGAATAGTACCTACCCCCAACGTGGTGTCGTGCACCTTCACGGAGGGACTACTTGGCTCATGTACCTCTAGAGCAGGGTTTCTGGACTTTGGCAATACTGACATTTAAGGCTGGGTCATTGTTTGTTACAGGGTCCTGTCCGGTGCATTGTAGGATGCTTAGCAACAACCCCAGCCTCCACCCACTATATGCTGGTAGCATCCATGCCCCAAGTGAGACAACCAAAAATGTCTCCAGATATTGCCAAATGTCTCCTGGGGATGGAGGTGGGCAGAATCCCCTCTGGTTGAGAAACACCATTCTAGATCAGCAATTCTTCACCCTGTCTGCACCTTAGAATTACCTGGGAGTTTGAAAACTCCCCAAAGCCAGCCTCACCCAATTGCCTTAGGTTCTCTGGGGGTGGGGTCAGGGGTCAGCATTGTTAAAGCTCCTTAGATGATGCCAGTGGGCTGCTAAGGTTGAGACCAGTGGTGGGAGACACATGACGCACCCAAAGTGGAGAATGCAAGAAGCCTCAGTGAAGCCGTGGGCCACATCCAGGGAAATCAACGGGGGGTGGTGATGTACCCCAGGGCTGCCAGGAGCTGGGAGCTGTTGCTACCCTGTCTCAATCAGCTTGGGCTGCCAAAACCAAGAGCAGGTTGCTTAAACAACAGACATTTATTTTCTCAGTTCTGGAGAGTGAAAAGTGATCAGGAGACTGATTAAGGTGCCAGCAGGGTTGGTTTCTGCTGAGACCTCTCTTCCTGGTTTCCGCACCGCTGGGCTTGTGAGATCTCCGTTCCCTGACCAGGGATTGAACCCAGGCTGTGGCAGTGAAAGTGCTGAATCCTAAGCACTAGACAACCGGGCAACTCCCTTATTTAACTTCAATTACATCCTTAAAGGCCCTGTCTCCACATACAGTCATCTTAGGGGTTAGGGCTTCAACATATGAATTTGAGGGAGGACACAATTCAGTCCATAAGAAGGCAAATGGAAAAGCATCCAGTACGGAGACAAACTGTGAGCTTCCAGGGATGTATGGTGCTGGGCACGCAACTGCTTTGTGAATGTAGGCTGCTGATAAAGGGCAGGAGGGTTGAGTGGGCCTGCTGGGCCCTGCAGTGGCTGATACATCCATGGATGGGGCATGGGGGGATGGCTGTGAGAGGCCCCTCCACTGCAGGACAGTGTCCCCAGAGCTGATGACCCCCCCTACACACACACATGGGTTCCCAGACCCCTCTGCCCATCAAGGCTGGCCAGAGGCAGCTGCAGAAGGGACAAAGGGTGGAGTCAAAGCCAAAGCCTCCAGCTCAGTAGACACAGATGAATGCTTTCTGCTTCCATATTTGGGCAGGAAGGGGATTTCCCATCCCTGAAAAATTCCTGAAAAGCTGGGAAGATGTGAAAGGCAAGTAGACCTGATGGGAGGCAGGAATGATACACACGCTGCTCAACTCAACAGAGGGAGGGGGGACACCCAGGAACCCAACCCATGACCTCTGACTATTAAACTTGACGCTGGTAACCAAGCACCACCCCCAGGGGGACAGGATGGTACAATAAGTGTATCTTTGTGTGTATGTGTGTTAAAATACATATAACGTAACATTTACCATTTTTTAATTGTAACCGTTTTTAAGCTTACAGTTCAATGGTATTAAGTACCTTCACTATGTTGTACAACCAACACCACCATGCATCCCCAGAACTCTTTTTATCTTGTAAATCCGAAACTGTTCCATTAAATAATAACTCCCCCTCCCCCTCCCCCAGTCCTTGGCAACCACCATTCTACTTTCTGTCTTTATGATTTTGACTAATCTAAGAACCTCACATAAGTGGAATCATACAGTATTTGTCTTTGTGTGGCTGGATTATTTCACTGAGCATACTGTCCTCAAGTTTCACCCATGTTGTAGCATATTGCAAAATTTCCTTCCTTTTTAAAGCTGAATAATATTCCATTATGTGAATATACCACATTTCGGTAATCCATTCATCGATTGATGGACACTTGGTTTACTTCCATGTTTTAGCTACTGCGAATAATGCTGCTACGGACATGGGTGCACGGATATCTCTTTGAGACCCTGCCTTCAATTCTTTTGTGTGTACACCCAAGAAGTGGGGTTGCTAGGTCAATGGTAGGTGTGTCTTTAGATCCAGCGAGACCTACTATGTACCCAGCAGTGTTCTAAGACTGGGGATGCAGCAATGAACAAAACAGAGGCCCCTGTCCTCCCTGAGCCAATGTTCCAACAGAGAGGGAGACAATGAATTAGTTAAATAATACAGAAGTTGATAAGTTCTAGGAGGAAGGTAAAGCAGAGAAGAGGAATGGGGAGTTCTGGGAATGGGTTACAATTTTAACTGGGTGGCCAGGGAAGATCTCATGGAGAAGTTGACTTTTGAGCAAAGAGGTGAGGGAGGTGAAAGGGTTATACTTTTGATGTAGTCCTGCGTAAAAAATTACCCCAAAACCTAGTGGCTCTAAACAACAACATGGATGATCTTGTGATGATTTGGGGGTCTGGAATCTGGGTGCCACTTAGCTGGTCCTGTAACTCATGAGGCTGCACTCAGGGCATCCACTGGGGCTATATGGTCATCTCAAAGCTCAACTTGGGAGAATCACACACAAGGCTGAAGACAGAATTCAGCTCCCCATCGGCTGTTGGCTGAAGGCTACTCTCCGTTCTTTTGCCACTCTCCATAGGATGGCTTACCGCATGGCCACTGGCTTCATCAGAACGAGAGACAAGAGTGCTGGCAAGAGGGAGAGTCCAGCAGGACAGAAGTCACAGTCTTACAACCTAATCTTGGAAGTGACACCCCATCACCTTTGCCATGTCCTACTTGTTAGAAGTGAGCGGTTCAGCCACCACGCAAGATGAGAAACGGTTCAGCCCCCACGCAAGATGAGAAAATTACACAGGTGCCTGAAGACCAAGAAGCAGGGACCATTGGAGTGCTGCCTACCACAGGAACCGTGCAGATACCTGGGGGGAGAGCATCTGAGGCAGAAGGAGCAACATGTGCAAAGGCCCTGAGACAGGAACAAGCTTGGACTGTGGTTGGGAAAAAAAGGACAATATGCCTGGAGCAGGGATCAAGTAAGGGGAAAGGGTAGAGCACGAGGGCAGAGAGACCAGCAGCCATCCTGAGGGCCATGGGAAGAAATCCGAAATTTTTTCTAAGAGCAATGAGCACCCACCGGCCAATTCCTAGGCAAGGCATGCGTCATCTGATTTATGGTTTGAGAAGATTCCTATGATGCTTGCGGAAGTAATATGGTACTCGGGTTTTGCTTTAAAATACTCCCTTAATTAGCAGATTCAAACTTGTATATAGAGAATGGATAAACAACAAAGCCCTACTGTATAGCACAGGGAACTACAGGCAATATCCTGTGATAAACCATAATGGAAAAGAATATGAAAAAGAATGTATATATGTGTATAACTGAGTCACTTTGCTGTACAGCAGAAATTAACACAACATTGTAAATCAACTATACTACAATAAAAAAAGATTATAAAATACTCCCTGAGAAAACATGTGGGGAGGTAAGAGATGAAACAAGATGGGCAAAATGTGGGTTATCGTCAAAGTCGGGTGACAGGACCCTATGGGCTGTACATACTCTTCTCTCTACTTTAGCACATGCACGAAATTTTTCTATAATAAAAAGGGAAATATTAACGGCACACCATGTATCAGATCTCTGAAGTGTGAACAAACGGTGGGGGAGCCAGGGCGGAAGAAGGTGTTCGAGGCAGAGGTGACTACAACGGCCCAGGCTACAAGCTACAGCATGTTGGCCAGAATTAGAGGCTGCTGATACCGGGTGTTGATGAGACGTGCAGGAACTGGAACTCTCATCCACTGCAGGTGTGCAAAAAGCGTCTGCCAGGTTGGTTTGTTTGTTATGAAGTTACACACTCACCATACAGCCCAGCAATTCCATTCATAGGTATTTACCCAAGAGAAATGAAAACATATGTCAGTGCAAAAATCCGCTGGCAAATGTTCCTAGCAGCTTTATTTGTTATTGCCGAAAAACTGGAAAAAACCCAAATGTCTAGGATGAGAGAACGGATAAACAGATTGAGGTCCGTTCATACCACGGGATACTCTGCTGCAAGGGAAAGGAACAAACTGCTAATAAGGGCACTGGATAGAGATCTCACTATGCTAGATGCCAAGGAGAAGCAGCCAGACAAAAGAGGCCACCCTGTGTGAACTTCCGTTTGTATGAAATTCTCCAAAAAAGCTAAAGTAACCCATGTCGACAGAAATCAGAATAGTGATTAGGGTTGGGGATGAGGCAGATGGGAAACTCCTGGGACCTTCTAGATGGGACTGTTCCATAGTCTGATGGCGTGGCGGCCCAGGGCCCAGAGGCACCTGCAATGCACGCAGGCATCTCACCTTAAAGGATGTAAATGATCTCTCAATAAGAGGGCCAGGGAAAATGATTCCAAACCCGGCGTGATAACAATGGGGTGAGAAGCAAATGGGATTTCATACTCAGTTCCGAGGCAAAGCCTGCAAACCTTGCAGGTGGGCAGGTTGTGGAGGTAAGAGGAAGCCCCGTGGCCTCCCCACTTTAGGGGAGGGGGAAACCTAGACCTCCGCCCCTGGGCGGGACTCGCTGGCGGGTCTAAAACCTTCCTTGCAGCGGCCCAGGCGGTCGATAGCAGACACCCCGGCTCCATCCCAGTCCCGCCGGCCAGGCAGCCCAGCCCCTTCCCGCCAGCCCAGTCCCTGGGAGGGGACCCGGGCCGGGTGGTGCCTGCTCTGCAGAGCCACGTCTGACTCTGGTCCCCCTCCCGACGTGTCCCTCCTTCTCTGTCCCCAGAAGTCCCAGACTCTGAGACTTGATCTCGTTCGGGGACTGGTGCGGGGCACCCAGGCAGCCGCCCCTGGGGGCTGCACCGTGATGGGCCTGCCTGAGCCCACTGCCCGCCCCTCTACCCCACACAAGAGGCACGGGGAGCCCAGGTGGCTCCGTGAAAGATGGGAGCTGAGGTCTTATTGTTGGAGCAGACCATAAACCTTGACTTAGAGCCACATCTTTGATGTCATTCAGGCTCGCGTTCGTTAGTTCATTCATTCATTCAACAAGTATTTACTGAGTGTCTAAGACGCCCAAAAAACAAAACAACCCCCCACCCCTCCTGGAGCCGACATCTTAGACCAGCAGCGACAAACATATGATGCAGCCACAAATGAGGACACATAGGTAATTTTCAATTTCCAGTAGCCACATTTTAAAAAGTCGAAAAGAAATAGATGCAATTAATTGTAATCATATATTCTATTTAACCCAGTAGAGCCAAAATATTATCCTTTCAACACATAATCAATATTTTAAAATGTATTTATGAGATATTTTACGTTCTTTTCTCAGTACTAAGTCTTTGAAATCCTGTACATTTTTATTAGAGCATACCTCAATTTCGACTGCTCTTTTTTCCAGCTGGCATGCGGGATCCTAGTTCCCCCACCATGGATTGAACCTGGCCCCAGCAGTGAGAGTGTGGAGTCCTAACCACTGGACCACCAGGGAATTCCCATGGACTGGCCATTTTTTAAAATTGAAGCATGGTTGAAATACAATAAGTTACAGGTGTACAATATAGTGATTCTCAATTTTTAAAGGTTATGCTCCATGTATAGTTATTATAAAATATTGGCTATGCTCTCTGTGTTGTACAATATATTCTTTTTTTTTTTTTTTGCGGTACGTGGGCCTCTCACTGTTGTGGCCTCTCCCGTTGCGGAGCACAGGCTCCGGACGCGCAGGCTCAGCGGCCATGGCTCACGGGCCCAGCCACTCCGCGGCATGTGGGATCCTCCCGGACCCCACACGGGGCACGAACCCGCGTCCCCTGCGTCGGCAGGCGGACTCTCAACCACTGTGCCACCAGGAAAGCCCTACAATATATTCTTGTGGCTTATTTTATACATAGTAGTCCCCTACCCCTATATTGCCCCTCCCCCTTCCCTCTCTCCACTGATAATCACTAGTTTGTTCTCTATACCTGTGAGTCTATTTCTTTTTTTGTTATATTCACTAGTTTGTTGTATTTTTTAGATTCTATATATAAGCGATATCATATAGTATTTGTCATTCTCTGACTTATTTCACTTAGCATAATACTCTCCAAGTCCATGTTGTTGCAAAGAGCAAAATTTCATTCTTTTTTATGGCTGAGTAGTATTCCATTGTTTATATGTATATACCACATCTTTCTCCATTCATCTGTTGACGGACACTTAGGTTGGACTGGTCATTTTCAAGGGCTCAGGAAGCACACATGGCCAGTGGTGACCATGTGGGCCAATGTAGGTTGGGAGGATGGTGGGGGGACAGGTGAAAGGGATAAGCAAGCCCTGAGGGTGCAGTGAGTCATTCAGGTTTCACTCAAGTGAGACGGGGACCCCAGGAAGGTTTTGAGCAGGGCAGAAGTTTGATCTGACTGTTACAAGATCGATTTGGCTGCTGTGTTAACATAAATGGGAAGGAGGTAGGGTCATACCTTGAAATGCACTAAAAAGTGAGGTGGATTACACTTCAGTAGGTGGATGGATAAATAAACTGTGGTGCATCCGAACCCATGAAATATTATTCAACACTAAAAAGAAATGAGTTATCAGGCCAGGAAGAGACACAAAGAAAATTTAAATGCATATTACTAAGTAAAAGAAGACAATCTGAGAAGGCTACAAAAAGTATGATTCCAACTATACGGCATTCTGGAAGATGTAAAACTATGGAGACAGTAAAAGATCAGAGGTTGGTTGGTGGGAGGGAAGGATGAGGGTGGGTGGAGAACAGAGGATTTTTAGGGCAGTGAAACTACTCTGTATGAGACTATAATGGTGGATTCATGTTATTATACATTTCTCCAAACCTGTAGAATATACAACACCTAGAGTGAACCCAATTGTAAACTGAGTAATGATGGAGGTTCATCGATTGTAACAAATGTACCACGGTGGCGGGGATGTTGATAGTGGGTGTGGTTATGCACATGTCGGGGCAGGAAGTATATGAGAAATCTCTGTACCTTCCCCACTATTTTGCTGTGAACCTAAAATTGCTCTAAAAAATAAATTCTTAATTAGAAAAAATTTTTAAAAAGGTGGTTGAAGGGCTTCCCTGGTGGCGCAGTGGTTGAGAGTCCGCCTGTCGATGCAGGGGACGCGGGTTCGTGCCCCGGTCCGCGAAGATCCCACATGCCGCGGAGCGGCTGGGCCCGTGAGCCATGGCCGCTGAGCCTGCGCGTCCGGAGCCTGTGCTCGGCAACGGGAGAGGCCACAACAGTGAGAGGCCCGCGTACAGCAAAGAAAAAAAAAAAAGGGGGTTGAAGTAAGTCAGAAAGAGAAAGACAAATACCACATGATATCACTTACATGTGGAATCTAAATCATGGCACAAATGAAATTATTTACGAAACAGAAACAGAGGCACAGACATAGAAAACTTGCAAACTTACAGTTACCAAAGGGGAAAGGGGTAGAGGAGAGATAAATTAGGCGTTTGGGATTAGCAGATACAAACTACTATAAATAAATTAGATCAACAACATGGTCCTATTATATAGCACAGGGAACTATATTCAATATCCTGTAATAAACTATAATGGAAAAGAAAAGAATAAAGACGTGGGTAGATAGATGGATAGATGGACAGACAGTAACAAATAGAGCAAGACGTCCATTGCAGCCTCTCAGCGGTGGGTGTATGAATGAGGATTCAATGGACAATTCTTTCAGTTTGTCTGTACATTTGACAACATTTATGCTAAAATATGGAAAAATAGTCTGTATTTGTTTCCTGTGGCTGCTGTGACAAAGGACCACAAACTGGGTGAACACAAACAATAGGAGTTTGTTCTCTCCTAGTTTGAGAGGCCAGAAACCTGAAATCAAGGTGTGGGCAGGGCTGTGCTCCCTCCAGAGGCTCTAGGGGAGGATCCTTCCTTGCTTCTTCCGGCTTCTGGAGGCTCCATGCATTCCTTGGCTTGTGGCGGCATCATTCCAATCTTTGCCTCCGTCATCACATGGACTTCTCTTCTTGTGCCTTCTCTCTCTTCTGTCTCTTATAAGGACACTTGTCAGTGGACTTGGGGCCCACCTGTATAATCAAGGATGCTCTGGTCTTGCGCCCCTTAACTTAATGACATCTGCAAAGACCCTATTTCCTTTTTTTTTTTTCTTTTATTTTGGGCCGCACTATGAGGCATGTGGGATCTTAGTTTGCGGTACGCGGGCCTCTCACTCTTGTGGCCTCTCCCGTTGCGGAGCACAGGCTCCGGACGCGCAGGCTCAGCGGCCATGGCTCACGGGCCCAGCCGCTCCGCGGCATGTGGGATCCTCCCGGACCGGGGCACGAACCCGTGTCCCCTGCATCGGCAGGCGGACTCTCAACCACTGCACCACCAGGGAAGCCCCCTATTTCCTTTTTTAAAAAAAATTTTTAGGGGGTCGCACTGTGCGGCCTGTGGGATATTAGTTCCCCAGCTAGGGATTGAACCTGGGCCTTCAGCATTGAGAGCACAGAGTCCTAACCACTGGACTGCCAGGGAATTCCCAAGACCCAATTTCCAAATAAGGCTGCATTCACATGGCCCAGAGGATAGGACTTGGGCATGTCTTTTTGGGAGCACAAATCCAACCCATGACGTAGGCCACGTCCCATGGATCAGCTGTGGGCCCCCAACACATGGCACAACCTCTCTGAGCCCCTCTCAGTGGCACAGAATAGGTGCTCAATAAACCAAAGCTACTGTTTCCATCATCCCCAGGGCCTCTCCTGGCAGCTGGTCCGCTTGCAAGCGGCCTCAGGGACCCAGGTTGGAGCATCAGGCACAGTACCTGGTATCATCTGGGGGAGAGGGCAGTGTCCTAGTTGATGGCACAGGCTCTGGCCTCAGAAGGACAAGGGTTCAAACTCTAGTCCCACCACCTAAAAAATTCAGTGGCCTTGAACAGGTGACTTTGAACCTCTGAGCTTCAATTTCCTCATTTGTAATGGGAAGGGGTGTGTCGCTTGCTTCAGCAAATATTTATTGAGAACCTACGGTGTGCCAGGTACTGAGTGCGAGGGTTGGGTTTACAGTGGTGAATAAAAGAGGTGAGGTCTGCGCTCAGCAGGGAGATGAGTGATAAAAACAAGAAACATGCTATTCAGAAAATTTAAATGGGCTGATGGATTGGTGTAGAGAGGGCTTCTCGGAGGACGTAACATTAATTGAAGTCTGAATAAGGGTATTCCAGGCAGAGGAAAAGGCAAAGTGTTCCTGGGTCCTGGGGTTTGATGATAGAGTCATTAATTTATTCACTCATTCACTCAACAAATGTTGTTCAGCACCATCCACCTGCCATGGATACAGCCCTGGATGAAGAACATTTGGTACAGGTCCTGGTCAGGCTGAAATGCTCAGTAACCATTGGCAGTTATTGATGGTCAGTAAATTCAGGGATCTCTCCGCCCCATCCTTCCCCGGGAGACTTTCCTGAGGGAGGAGCCTCTGCCCTATGGCCTTCTTTCCATAGTGAAAATGACTTTCTTGTTTTCATTCTGGTTGTAAGATGATACATACCAGGGGGAGAAAATCCAGGCAAGTAGAAAGAGGATAATACCTGTATTCTCACCTCCTGGAAGGAAGTGTGGTTAACACTCTGAGGGCATCTTCCTGGATGTTTCTCTGTACAAGCAGGTGTACGCTCACACACACGGGTGTGCACACATGCATGCATGCATGCACGCCTACAAATGCCTACATATGCACACATGCTTGCTCTCATTCATATACACCACACACAGAAGTTGCCAAAAGCATGCAAGCACGTGTGTGTTCACACCCAGGGAGACCCATGTATGTGTGCACATGTGTGTGCAAACACACATGTGCAAACACATGCAGGTACACAGGGCCAGGATTAGGGTCAAGTGACTGAGTCTGAGTCTGGAAATCAGGGTCAGGTCCTGACTGTATTATAATGTGGTGCTTTCAGGGAACAATATTCAATACCTTGTAGTAACCTATAATGGAAAATAATTTTTAAAAAAAGAATATATATATATATTAAGTGGGAAAATAATTTGAAAAAGAATAGATATATATACAACTGAATCACTTTGCTTTACACCTGAAACTAACACAATGTTGTAAATCAACTATGTTTCAATAAAAAAATGAAATATAAAGAAAAAATGTAGTGCTTTAAAAAAAATAAAATAAAATGTGGTGCTTTGTTCATATGGAATTTTTTATTATTTTGATTTATTTAAATATCACATTAGATGGAATATAATCTATATGAATATCAAATCTTTATGTCATACACCTGAAACTAATATAATATCGTAAGTCAACTATACTTCCAACTAAATGTATATATATATATATATATATATATATATATATATATTGCATTAAAATATTTATCTTGATGACTGAGTGTTTGGACATCCCCTCAAATTTTGCACCTGAGGCCACTGCCTCACTTGTCTCACCTTCGTCCCAGCCCCAGCACACACACACACGCACATCCACATGTATGCACATGCATGCATACGTGCATACGTGAACACACAGGTACACATGTGGTCACACATATATACTGCAACCCAATAGTGGGGGTGACATCAAACCAGTGCATTGGAGCCATCACTTTCTTCCGTCGCTCCCATTCTTTCTCCAGTCACTATGTAGACCCCGCCTTTTACTGGGGGTCTGGTGACATCAACCAGAACCCTGAAGACAAAAACATTGTACTTATGAGAAAGACCTCCTTTCAAATGGAACAAAAGAGAAGAGAAAATATCAGAACCCACTGCACAGAGAAAAGATAAATATCACTTCATCAAACTTTTGTTTCGGTTCTGAATCTGGGTAGACTACACTGCAATGTGAAAAATTAATTCCCTGATTCTTGATCAAATTGCTTGAAACCTGTGGCTATATACGACGTTTGAAACCTGTTTTCTTTTTCTTTTTCAATGAATATATCGCAGAGGTCACATGGTGTTACTGAATATAGGTTTGATCATTTTCATTTTCTACTATGTATTTGGGCAAACTGCTAGGCACAGACGCTTCCATTGTTTCCCAGCTTTCCTTAAAGGTTTTCACAATGATGATAATAGTATCAAGCACCTATTATGTGTTTGGCAAAGAGACTCTAAATTTCACACACATTACCTCATGGAGTCCTCACGATAAGCCCATTGCACAGGTGAGAAAATGGAGGCTCCGTGACATCAAATCATTTGCCTGAGGTCACACAGCTTACAGGTGGTGGAGCCAGGATTTGAACCATGGCTGTCTGACTCTGGAGCACTTAACCACCCTGGATTACTCTTTATAGATCTTTGCATATTCCTAGAAATGGACTTCCTGGGCTAGAGAGTTTACACACTTAAATGTTTAATACAAATATCTGTACTGCCCTCCAGTGTATTACTTTACACTTCCATGAGAGTACATGGGTGTGTATACTCAAAATTTCACACGTGCTGGTAAGCTTGACAAGTAAAAGGGATTCTTTAGCTGATGAATGATCAGATGGCACAGCTTTACAGAGGTTTGTTGAATTTTTATCATTCCTTTGTAAGCCCTGTGCCAATTTCACACTTGGGATGTTTGTCTTTTTCTTATTGAATCATAAGTGCTCTTTATATGTTAAGGCTCTTAATGCTTTGTCTGCCATATATGTGGTCAACAACTGAATCTCCCTTGACCTGGGACCACTTTGAAAGGCCAGACAATTCTGTTTTTATTGCACTTCTGGCCTTGATGAATGTTTCTGTTCTGACAAAACCACACAACAGGCTGCACTTTATTGGTGGTGTCTCCAGAAGGAAAACTGGGGACTGTGAGGTCTTATAAACCTCAGTCTTATTCAGACCAACATTTGAAAAACCCCTTAGCTTTCCATGGCAAGAAAGTCAGGACCCCCAGCTTTTTGTCCCAGTTCTGCAGCCCAATGCAATGCCTCAGTTTCTGCTCCTTCCAGGTTCAGAGGGATTGGTAAATCCAGCCACACCTACCTCCCCACCAAACCATGCCCACTGCATACAAAATCTCCCCATTCGGCCATGCCCATGCCCATCTCCTCTAATGGAGTGGAAGTAGCAGATACAGAGAAATTGTTGCCCCTCAAATATAGTCAAGGAAACTGTACAAGGGGGAGGCAAGCAGGAAGGGTCCCTTGACCTTGATGGCTGGCAACCACTTGGTGTCCCCAGCAACCACCTGGTTAAGGAAAGAAGGAGGCCCCTGGCTACTTAAACCTACCTTTCTAACCCACTCTTGAATATATTCCTATCAGGGCCCATGGTTTCTCTGTGCTTCAGTTTTATCACCTGTAGAATGGAGATAATTTTAAGGATTCCATGAGTTGGCATCTGTAAAGGGCTTGGAACGGTGCCGGGCGCATAGTAGGTCTTCAATAAACAATATCACTGTTGCGGTTCCACTGTATTATCATTGAGGATAAGTTGCAGGCTGGAAAAGCAGGGCCCCGGGGCACCTGGAACCAGCCCCGGGGGCAGGTGGGGCTCTGCACAGCATCTTTACCCAGTGTCACCTGGAGGACTCTCTGGGGGACAAATGAGGTCCCAACTACACCCCTCCCCAGCCCCTAGTCCCCCTCATCCAAGTCCCTGTCTTCAGAAGGGGCCCCCTGGGAAAGTGGCACCGTAGGGACTGCAGGCTGCCCAGCACAATTACCGTTCTCATCCTCATTAAACCACATTTTCATTCTAATTAGAGTTTCACCGCCTCCCAGAGAGAAGGGCCGATTACTTTTCACATCATTACCAGCCTCTCCCTCCCTCCTTTCCCACCCTGCCCAGGTGCCTCTTCCACACCAGCTTGTCTCTCTCTCTCTCTCTCTCTCTCCCCTCTCTCTTCATCTCTCCACGGACTAGACAGAAGCACAGAACATTTATTAGTCGCCTACGGGATGCCGAGCTTGGAGTTAGGCACCTTCACCCACAGCATCATTGCCTTAGCTTTGCCCTGCTCTCGTTGCCCTTTTTTCTCCAACACTTATCCCTCTGAACATGCCCTGTGACTTACTTATTCTGTTTATTGTTTATCTCTGCTCCCCCAGAATGTCAGCACCCACTTGTATCCCCAAGGGACTCCACTCCTGGGCACACTGACCCTACAGCTTCCAACAGCCAGCCTCTGGCTGCTGGATCATTCCCAGGGTGGGCAGAAAGTTCTGGAGAGCAAACACACTGCTGGAGCAGCCCTTGCCCAATGACTGGGGAAGGGCGAGGGATTAATACCCAGCTCCCTTGCCCCTGGTGGGAAAACTCTGAGGGCTGTGTTCTACTTGGTGTCTCAGCATTTCCCCAGCAAGACTGAGTCACAGTTGTCCGCAGTGTAGATTCATTCATGAACACACTTTCATCCAATGCCTTCCCTCCCTTACTCCCCCTCTCCCCCTATCCTTGCTTCCTGGGGTGACCTCCCAGATCAACCACATCCTGGATCTCCCAACCTCCTTGGGGTCCGGGGAAACCAGATCTCTGAGAGAGTCACTTCAGTACTCAGCACCCAGGGGATGGGTTAAGAAACCTTCTGCAGCTCTCTCTGAAACAGAAGCTCCATTTTAACTAGAACACAGCATCACTGGGCAGCTCTGACCCAGGTTTAAAATAAACTCTCTGGGGAGTTCCCTGGCGGTCCGGTGGATAGGACTCGGCATTTTCACTGAAATAAACTCTCTGGGTGCTCCCATTTGGAATGGAGGTAAACTGCCCCAGCACCTTAGGGGAGCAGCTTGACAGTATGCATTAAAATGTGAAGTGCACAAATCATCATTTGCTTTCTGGGTGGCCAGGAGTCACTGGTCTCGAGTATGGAGGTGGAGCCAGCATGTTTTGGGCAGGCTGTTTGTGACCATGCAAACAAGAAATAATCAATGTGCCCATCAATAAAGGATGGAAAAATGAGCTACGGTACTGTGGAATACTACAAAACTGCAAAAAAGGAGCTGGATGCCTGTATTAGTTTCCTGGGGCTGACAAAACAACGTACTGCAAAGTAGGTGGCTGAAAAAAATAAGAATTTCTTCTTCCATGGTTCTGGAGGCTAGACATCCAAAATCAAGGCGTGGACAGGGTTGGCTCCTTCTGGAGGCTCTGAGGGGAGAAGTGGTCCATGTCTCCCAGCCTCTGGTGGCTCCCAGCAATCCTTGGCTTGTGGCTGCATCACTCCAATCTCTGCCTCTGTCTGCCATGGCCTCTCTGTGTTTGTGTCTTTGTGTGTTACCTCTTTTTCTAGTTGGATACCAGTCCTGTTGGACTTAAGGCCCACCCTGACCCAGTATGACATCATTTTAACTTAACTCATGTCATCTACAAAGACCCCATTTCCAAATAAGGTCATATTCACAGGTACTGGGAGTTGGGACTTATGTATATCTTTTGAAGAGACACAACTCAACCCATAATAGTGCCTGAGGGATCAACCCTAAGTGTGGTCTGATTCCCTTTATGTGATCACAGTCAACCTTTATTGGGAGATTAACATTCTCCTGACACCCACGCCTCCAAGCTTTAGCCCAATCACAGCTATTTCTTTTCTCCCTTGATTTAGCCAATATTCATCATGCACTTTTAACATGTTCAGCACTGTCTTAAACATTTTAAGAGCATCATTTTATATAATTTTTGCAGCAACCCCACGAAGCCTCTATGGTGTTAGTCCCCATTTTACAGATAGGGAAACTGATCCCCAGGTACATTGGATCCCTATTTCCGGGTCACTCAGCTGGTAAGTGACAGAGCTGGCCCAGGCGGCCTTTTGTCACCACTGTGGCTACTGGTTACTGATTTCCCTGGTGACAGTGTGTACCTTCCATGGAATACATGCGGTCGTTTATTTTTTCCAACAACCCTGCGAGGCAGAAATTACTCTCATGTCATAGATGAGAAAATGAGGCAAGGAGAGAGAAAGTGACTTGCTTAAGGTCACGCAGCAGGAGTCAGAGTGGGGATGTGAGCCAAACATGTGAACTTTAGGGGGACCACAGGCTCCATCACCTGGTAAATGGAGTGAGGGTCCCCTCCAGCCCAAATGCGGTTACAGAAAGTCACAGGGCCTAGGTCTTGGCCTCTCGACTTTGGGCTGGGGAGCAGCCCCGACTGACAGAGGCCAACCAGTGGTGCCATCTGTGGGTCCTGCTCTTAAAGCATCTTGGGACCGGTAGCCCTTTCCCACCCCAGGCTCTGAGCACCACACACCAGGGACCCAAGTCAGCCTCTAGGTCTCTCAGAGCTTGGGGGATCCACAGGCACCACCCTCAACCTCGCAGGGGGTAATTAATTAATGTTAATTAATATCTGTGTTCACAGAGCCAGCCAGGCCCCTGGGCCTGGAGCCTCCAAGGAAGGAAAGCATGAGAAAGCTGGTACCCTGCCAAGCAACAGGGATTATTCAGACTGCCACAGCTGGCTAGCAGGGAAGGGCTCACGATAACCAGCTGACCAGTGGGAAAACAGAGGCACAGGTGAGGACCAAGCAGCAATGGACAGCTTCAAAAGTGGTTTGCCACTTGAAAGAACAAGGAGACAAGCCTTGGAGATCCAGCAGCTTCTGGCTTCACATGAGCTCTGGGTCCCACCCCTCAGCTTCAGTTTCCTCATCTGTAAATGGGCCAATAATTTTTTTCTTCTATGTGCAACGCGACTCGTCAAGCTTTTATTTATTTATTTATTTATTTTTTTTTTTTTT
>NW_006796961.1:410150-411979 GCF_000442215.2 Lipotes vexillifer | reverse complement strand
CCCGTGTCCCCTGCATCGGCAGGCGGACTCTCAACCACTGCGCCACCAGGGAAGCCCTCGTCAAGCTTTTATGCATGTAAAATGCTTTGCACTCAAACTCCCTTTCCCTGGCTGCCTACGGGAGAGGACTTCTGCAGCCACTTGCCTCAGTTTCCCTCTTCCGCGTACAGTGAGCAGGCAGGGTGCCCCCTTTGCCTCTCCTCCCATTGGAAGGTTCCCCGGGCGGGGCCCGACTTCACAGAAGACTCTGAAAGATCATTTCTGATCGGCCTTGAATTAATGTCGCCGTCGTTAACGTGGTGACGAGACAGTTCCCTGGCCCCTGATTAAAAACAGAAGTTTCCCCGCCACGAGACGGAGCAGAGGGGCAAACAAAGACGCGCACACTCGCCGCCAGATAAATACAGACTCAAACACAAGCACGGCAGATAAACACACACTGGCACACCAGATATACACACAGCCGGCTGCAGAATTCCGCTGGGCTGCAACAGCCTGGCTCAGACAGCCCAGAGACCCCCAGGAACGACCACATGGAAGGTAAAGAAACCCACCTCCCCCCGCACACCCCCAGCCCGACCCCTACATGGATGCTGCCAAGCCTGGACCACATCCGGGCCCCTGGCCACTGCAGTGCCCCTGGCCAGGAGCCAGACATGAGGGAATGAATGCCCCCGGCAAGCAGTCCTTAGTCCAAGGTGGAAGGGACTTGGTGGATAAATACCTCTGCTTCGTCTCCCGGCAGCTGCATGGGCCAATGGTCTCCCAGAGGCCCCTGGAGCATCCGCAAGCCCTGTCTCCCCTGCCTTCTCCCCGTATACCTACCCTCAAGTTTCCCGCATCATCTCCTGCCTTAGTCCGTTCTGGCTGCTATAACAAAAATACTGGGTGTCTTATAACAACAGAAATTTCTTTCTCACAGTTTTGGAGACTGGAAGTCCGAGATCATGGTGGGGTTCTGGTGAGAGCTCTTTTCTAGGTTTATAGAAGGCCACCTTTGCGCTGTGTCCTCACATTGCCAAAAAAGGGTGAGGGATCTCTCTGGGGTCCCTTTTATAAGGTGCTGACCTCACTCACGAGGGCTCCACCCTCATGACCTAATCGCCTCCCAAAGGCGTCACCTCCTAACACCACCACGTTGAGGGTTAGGATTTCAACATAAGAACTGGGGGAAGGGAATTCCCTGGTGGTGCAGCAGTTAGGACTCCTCACATTCACTGCCAGGGCCTGGGGTTCAATCCCTGGTCAGGGAACTAAGATTCCCACAAGCCATGCAGCCAGAAGCAAACAAACAAAAAGAATTGGGGGGAAACACAAACATCCATTTTATCTCCCAAGCAAACCATGTGCCCTCCACCCTTGTATCATGGTCTGCTTCTGGGGAAAGCCAAACCAAGGCACCCACAGAGAAGCACAAATGTACAAGTGTACACGCACCGTGACCGTGTGTGTACCTATCAAAAGAGCTGCAGGTCTCAGTGGGGGTGATTTTGCCCCTCAGGTGATGTTTGGCAAGGTCTGCAGACATTTTTTGTTGTCACAATTAAGTATGTGCTACTGGTGTCTAGTGGGTCAAAGCAACTGAGGCCGCTCAACACCCTACAGTGCATGGGACAGACCCCACCGCAAAGAATGATCTGGCCTCAAACGTCAAGAGTGCTGAGGTTGAGAAATTCTGGTCTACAGGAACCCAACTGCCTCGTACACCCTGGCACCCAAACTGACCCCCATGTAGAAAGAGCTGCACATACATCACAGACATCCAGTGGGGTTCACAGGCCTCAGACCACAGAGATGCACTAAGCACCAGGCCCTCATACTAGGGAAAG
>NW_006796961.1:407298-410065 GCF_000442215.2 Lipotes vexillifer | reverse complement strand
TAGGGAAAGAGCAGGAACGTTCAGGAACGGTGTGTTTCCCACCAGGATATGTGGACTGCCAGATGGGACCTACACAGTCTGGGAGTAGCCTGTGTGCCAAGCTCTGTTCTAAGAGCTTTTCATGGGAATAACCCAGTGAATCCTCACAGCCATCTGGGGAGATAGTTCAATGACCATTAAGCCCATTTTACAGATGAGGAAACTGAGGCCCAGAGAGAGGCGTTTATGCCCAGTGACCCAGCTAGAAATCCAGGAGCCCCCCAGTGGTATGTGTAGACACACCTGTGAAGACAGAGAAAGCAGGGTGGACGGGAACCCTCCCCACCACCGTCTGGGGTCTGGGGTGAGGAGGGTCAGGGAAGACTTTGACTTTCCAAATGGATTCCCACACCTCTTTGGGTAACTAAGAAATCCATTTTTTAATGGTTCTGTTTTTAAACCTTTTGACCCTGGAGTTGGACACACCTATGGCTCCAACCTCAGCCTCACTATTTTTGGGCTCTGTGAATCTGGGCCTCCCGGAGCCTCAGTTTCCCCATCTGTAAAATGGGGGTTCCCCCATTCACGATTCCACAAGTATGCTCTGAGGGCTCACCTAGGCCAAGCACTGTGACCAGCTCTAGCCCATAAAGGGTTAAGACGGGACATGCGCGTAGTAAGCACTTTTCCCCCCACGTCCCCCTCCCCCAGGCATGGATGGGGCTGCTTTACTTAGTTTTGTGTGGAATGCGAGCAAACTGTAGGGCAGAGGGGCAGAGGGGCGGAGCCCTCAGCTCCTTCCACCCCCAGCCCACCATCCCCGTGCCTCTCAGAGTCCCAGAAGTTGGGACCCGAGGAGGCATCCAGATTGGGGCCAGGGGCTGACCCCAGGTGGAGGACAGGGGAGGGGTAGCTGCAGGTGCCTCCCCAGCCACCAAACAAACGCTCGGGTTTTCCCACCTCTTCTTCCCGCAGCTAAAAGCACGCGGAGCGAGCGCCACCTGTGGGCCACCGGAGGGAGGTGCATGCGACTCCCCGGAAAGTGAGTCGCCCCTCCCATCTCTCCTCACCTAGGACACCCGCGGAGGGGGTGGGGAGGGTTGCTCAGCAATTTTGGATGCGACTTCCCCGCCTACAAAATTCTCCACGTTCCGCTTTTCACAGCCGCTGTTTCCACGTTGTAATCTTGTCCCCCGTGCATTCCCCTCCACCATCACTAGTTACTGAGCACCTGCTTTGTACCGGGCTCTCTTCTGGGTTCAGAGGACACAGAAGGATCATAGTAGGTAAAACTCCCTGGTATTCTGGAGCCTGTAGTCTGGGGGGAAGACAGACGAGGAAAGGGACAACAACCAAGGAGTTCATTGCTGGTTGAGATAAGTGTTCTGAAGGGGAAAGTAAACAGAGGAATGTAACAGGACAGGGAGCCTGCTCTGGATGAGGGGAGTAGAGAGGGCTCTCCGAGGAGGCAATGTTTGCACTGAGGTCTGAGAGGGATAAGTCCCCGGCCATACCAAGACTAGGGTAAGGCATCCTGTGGAGGGCACAGCAAGTGCAAAGGCCCTGGGGCAGAAAGGAGCTTGGGGTGTGTTACAAGAAAGGGTCAGGGTGGCTAGAGCTGACAGGTGGAGGGAGAGGTCGGGTGGGATGTCAAGGCCCCTTTTGGAGACAAACCTGACCCTATACTCCCCCTTGAGGAGTTGTCTCCTAAAAGCCTGTGAGGAAAAGAATAAACCTCAGACTGAACCAAAAGCCCTCTATCACCACTCAGCTCCACACAGATACCATCCTCCCCACCCACCATGAAGACCTGGGAGCAAGTGTTCCCCACAGAGAAAAGCCCCAGACCATGTGTCCTGCCTCCCCTCCCAGGCCTTTGCGTCTGACGATATTGGCTTCAGTGTGCCACCAAAGGGCATGTGAAGTGGAGAGAAATGGGACTCGGTGACTGACCTAGGGGCGGGGAGACCTAGAGTTGGCCTCAGAAAGCTCCTTGGAGGATGCCAGGGGCTAGATTGTTGGAGCAGGAACAAAACAAGGGGTCTATGTGGACCTGCATGTCCCAGGGCTCCTTGTGTGCCAGCTGCCCCATGCCAGGTGGGCACTGGGGCAGGGGTTCGTCTCTGCTGGCAAAGCCCCCTCCTTGCTCCCTGGCTGCCTCCCTGGGGGACCCGGGAACCATACAGCCAGTCTGACTCCTGAGTCAAATGCCTCTTGGCTGTGGTGAGTGCCCCCACCAGAGGGCATCCCCTGTCTTCACTGAACGCCCCCAGGACTGCCCCTATCCTCCCTGTGCCCAGCCCCTGTCCCTGTCGTCCTCACCCTCTTTGAGGCTGGGTTCTCTGCTTCAGCTCCCCTCAGCCAGAGAGAAAAACCCTTAAGGGTTGTCACCAGCCCCACACCCCAGACCCCTGCCCAGCCCCATCTCCCTGTCTTCATGCCCCCCAAAAGCAAAGTCCCCTTGTGTGGCCGGAAAACCCCAAAATGGACTGTGCAGGGAAATGCCCGGGTCCCACGATCACTGTTCCCGGGGTCCCTGCTTTGAGGGGTGGGCGCCCTCGGGAGGGGAACAGAGCCTTGTCCCGAGTCCCAGCTGGCCTCAGCTTTGGGGACTGCTTGCCTTGGGGAGGGGGCGGAGCCTCCTGGAGCTTCTAATTACGGTTTCAGAGGCACAGACTTAATTACTGCCTTGCGAAGGGTTAATTACCCCAGTAGGCTGGGAATCAGACAATTCTCCTGCCTTCTGAGAACCAAAATATTTCCCCTCCCAGACTCCCCCCCCCCCCCC
>NW_006796961.1:386149-407063 GCF_000442215.2 Lipotes vexillifer | reverse complement strand
CCCCCCCCCCCACTACTTGGAATCTTCTCAGTTCCCCGGCACGGAGGTGTGTGGTGGGCTAGGGAGAGTGGGGGCAGGGGACGGGCATGCGGATCTGAAACCACCAGTCTGCTGGCAGAGAATCCACTTTCTGGGCAGAGAGGAGACCCAGGTGGGCCCAGAGGTGGCTCGCTCAGCGGGAGCTCACTCAGCACCTGGGGCCACTCTGTTCCTCCCAAGGGCCCTCTGCCTGGGTTCCTGGTGACATGAGTATCAGGACCTGCCCACCTCCCTGCTCTTCTACTGACCCCCTCCTTGGGCCCTAGATACACCCACTGCTTCCCACCTCAGGCCCTTTGCCCTTGCAGGTCCCCCTACCTGGCTTACTTTTCCCCCCATGGTGCTGTGTCTGGGAAGCTCTGGCCCTAAAATGTCCTCTCCTCCAGGGAGCCCTCCCTGACCACTGTCTCCCCAGGCACCCCTCCTGGGAGTTCTCAAGCCTGTCATGCTTTAACCCTTCTGAGAAATTGCCTTGTTTATATGTGGGCCGAGGACTCTGTTTCCTCATCTGTAAAGTAGGGGTGATGTCAGCAGTCCCATCAGAGTCCTGGGCCGTGACTGTGGTGACCCCAGGGGTCAGGGTGAGTTGGGACCTTCTTCTGCAGGGTCCCATGGGATAGACTTGGAGGTGCTGAGCACAGCTCAAGGGCAGTGAGCCGAGGGCAGGTAAGAGTGAGATTCAGGTGAGCAGTTCATCAGAAGACGTTAGAAAAGAGGCCGACCTGGGAACAGTGGTCAGGCTGTTGCCCCTGTTTTACAGATGGGGAACTTGAGGCTCAGAGAGGTGAAGTCACTTACCCAGGGCACAAAGCTGCCTAGTGGGAGAGCTGGTATTCACACCCACATTTGGCAGGTCCCACAGACACTGAATTAAGGAGGCGTGAGCCTGGGGAGGCAGTGATGGGAGGAGGTTTGTTTCAGGGAAGGTAAAAAGTGCAGTTTGACTCGGCTGTGTTGGCTGTATTGGGGGTGGGGGTGGGAGGGAAGAATGGTAGTTTAGGCCAGGATTGGGTAATGATTCAATTAGAGATAGAAGGGAAGAGCGAGGGAGGGAAGGAGGGAGGAGGGAGAAAGGAAAGAAAAAGAAAGAAAGAAAGAAAGAAAGAAAGAAAGAAAGAAAGAAAGAAAGAAAAGAAAGAAGGGAGGGAGGGAGGGAGGGAGGGAGGAAGGAAGGAAGGAAGGAAGGAAGAAAGAAAGAAAGAGGGAGAGAGGAAGGAAGAATTGGTCAGGACTATTTCAGTTTCAAGTAAAAATCCAAACCCAAACTGACTTGAGAATTAAAAAAATAATAATAATTTATTGGTTCACGTAACTGAAAAATCTAGGGTATGTTGGCTTCAGGCACAGCTGTATCCAGGGGCTTAAACAAAGTAATCTGTCCCTCTCAACTGAGCTCTCCTCTAGGGAACTTCATTCTCAGGCAGCCATTCCCATGGGGATTAAGTGGCCTCAGCAATCCCTGGCTTATATCTTATCAGCCCAGAAACTCCAGGGAAGATGGCCACCTTGCCAATCGCTCTGGCAAAAAATCCTGGAGCTACCTCTCCTTGGATAGACCGAGATCCATATCATTTAGGAATCAGTCACTGTAGCCAGAAAAAGTGGAATGTGTCCATTGGCCAGGCCTGGTCATGTGATCACTCCTGGTGATGGGAGTGGGCCTGGCCCCATCAGACCTAAGTGGACAAAAGGTGAAAGAGAAGAAGACAACTCATTCACCTAACATTTATTGAGCACCTACTGTGTGCCTGGTTCTGGTTTAGGTGCTGGAAATACAGCAGAAACACCCCTGCTCTCTTGGAGCTGGTAAAGACGTGAATTCCAGTGATAGTAGGTGTGGTATAGAGAAAATTAAGGCAGGGGAAGAGGATAGAGACTGCTGGGGAAAGGGAGCTGAGAGTTTTAAACAGGAGGTGGCGTGTGAGTAAAGACTTGAGGCAGAAGGAGTGAAAATATCTGGGAAAGGGTATTCCAGGCAGAGGGAAAAGCCTGTGCAAAGGCCCTGAGGCTGGACTGTGTCTGGTGTGTTTGGGGAACAGCGAGGAGGCCTGTGTGGCCGGAGGGAATGAGTGAGGGGGAGAGTGGGAGTTGACGGGGCAAATTGTGCAAGGCCTTGTGGGCCATGGGGAGGACTTTGGACTTTACCATGAGTGAGGTGGGAGCCACTGAGTGTTCTGAGCAGAAGAGAGACAGGACCTGACCAGACTCAGGTGTTCACAGGAAGAGTAGATGGTCAGACCTACAAAGTAGCCATCATATATACACAGAGAGAGAGGCTGGGTCTCTACCCGTCATGATCTCCGCTGACCTGCCCACTGCCATCCTCTCCCCTGTGTCTCCCTGAGGTTTGGTATGCTACCCTTTCCTACGACCCACCAGGAGAGGCACAGGTAGGGCGAAGGGCTGGGAGGACAAGATACCTCGGGCTTCCCCTTCCCAGGGGAACCCAGCCCCACCCTGATCCAGGATACACTTGGGCAGGACTGCTGGGCAATGTTTGTTTTTTGCCCTCTCCAGGCTTGTGGGAACAGGCGTGGCTGGAGGCACAGAGAGGCATAACCAAGCTTGGCTGGGGCAAGGCTGAGGGGAAGGAAGCTGGGTCACAGAGAGGTCAACCCATCCCAGGAAGCCCTATGGAGACAGGGGCTGCTCCCTCAGACAAGGCACAGGGGTCCGGAGGTCATTTTGGGCCTCTCTGGCACCTTGCTGTGTTTGAGTCTCAAGCCCGGGGCTGTAGGAAGGATGGGGTGGCAGGCTCTGTGGTTGGACTGCCAATGCCAGTGCCAATAAGGACCCTTGAGGTTGGATTTCAGCCCTGAGATGTTGGGCAACATCCTGTTTGGGCAGGCTCCTATGGCTTTCTCTCCTGCAGCCCTGCCCTGACCCTGGTGGGAGAATTACGGACAGGGAACCAGGAGCCAAGTACCCACTCAACCAGAAACAGAAATAACCTCCCCTTCGAATTTTCCTAAGAATAGAATATACACATGGAAAAGGAGGAGGAAGGAGAAGGGTAGGAGAGGAAGCACTTATACATCATTTCACATTCGACACAAAACGTCACTCTAAACAGATTGCAGACCTAAATATAAAAGCTAAAACTATAGGGAATTCCGGGGAGTTCCAGTGGGTTAGGACTTGGCGCTGTCACTACCGGGGCCTGGGTTCAGTTCCTGGTTGCGGAACTAAGATCCCACAAGCTGCATAGCAAGGCCGAAAGAAAACAGAAAACAAGACAAAATAAAAACCTCTAAAACTGGGCTTCCCTGGTGGCCCAGTGGTTGAGTGTCCGCCTGCCGATGCAGGGGACACGGCTTCGTGTCCCGGTCTGGGAAGATCCCACATGCCGCGGAGCCTGTGCGTCCGGAGCCTGTGCTCTGCAACCGGAGAGGCCACAACAGTGAGAAGCCCGCGTACCGCAAAACAAACAAACAAACAAAACCTCTAAAACTATCAAACTTCTGAAGGCTTTAAACAGATATTTCAGCAAAGAGGATATTTGAATGACAAATAAGGACAGGAAAAGATACTCAAGATCATTAGTGGTGGGGGCTTCCCTGGTGGCGCAGTGGTTGCGAGTCCGCCTGCCGATGCAGGGGACATGGGTTCGTGCCCCGGTCTGGGAAGATCCCACATGCCGCGGAGTGGCTGGGCCCGTGAGCCATGGCCGCTGAGCCTGCGTGTCCGGAGCCTGTGCTCCGCAATGGGAGAGGCCACAACAGTGAGAGGCCCGCGTACCGCAAAAAAAAAAAAAAAAAAAAAAAAAAAAAAAAAGATCGTTAGTGGTTAGAGAAATGCAAGTTAAAACCACCATGAGATACCACTACACACACCTTTTGGAAGAGGTAAAACAAAAGAGACTGATAATACCTAGTGTTAGGATGTGGAGGTACTGGAACCCTCGACCGCTCCTGATGGGTATGTAAAATGGTACCATCACTTTGGAAAACAACCTGGCAGTTTCTTAAAAAGTTAAACGTACATGTCCCCTGTGATCCAGAAATGAAAGTAAACTCTAGACAAAAAGTTGCACACGAGTGTTCACAGCAGCCGTATTCATAATAGCCAAAATGTGGCAACAATGCAAATGTCTACCGACAGAGAAATGGATAAACAGAACGTGGTAGATCCATAGAATGGAATACTACTCAGCAATGGAAAAGAACAAAGAACTGATAAACACACCAACGTGGATGGACCCCAACAACATTACACCAAGTGGAAGAAGCCAGATACAAAATACTACATCTGGAGCTTCCCTGGTGGCGCTGTGGTTAAGAATCCGCCTGCCAGTGCAGGGGACAGAGGTTCGAGCCCTGGTCCGGGAAGATCCCACGTGCCCCAGAGCAACTAAGCCCATGCGCCACAACTACTGAAGCCTGCGCGCCTAGAACCCACGAGCTGCAACAAGAGAAGCCACCGCAATGAGAAGCCCACACACCACAAAGAAGAGTAGCCCCCGCTCGCCGCAACCAGAGAAAGCTGGCACGTAGCAGTGAAGACCCAACACAGCCAAACATAAATCAATAAATCAATAAAAATACTGCATCTTATATGATTCCAGTTATGTGAAATTTCTAGAGAAGGCAAAGCTATAGAAACTGAAAGCAGACCAGTGGTTGCCTGAGCCAAGAGGCACTGGAAACAGACTACAAAGGGCAACGAGGGAAATTTTGAGCTATTGAAAGTGTTTCCAAACACCAGACTGTTGTGATGGTTGCACAGCTTGGTGAATTCACTAAAAATCTTCGGACTGTACACGCACACCCGGTGAATTAAGCGATACGTAAATTACGTCTCAATAAAGCTAAAAAACCCCATGTTGCCCCAACAATCTTCAGATGGGATTGTCACCATTCAGTTGATTAGATCAATAAGTACCTATTCGCACTGGGAACACCACAGGGAGTAAAGCGGACGTGGCCTCTTGGAACTGATGTTCTCATGAGGAGACCGTCAGGAAGCAAGACGAGAAACGAAAATCTATACAGGTGTCGGATGGTGATTGTTACAAAATATTAAGCAGGGATGGGGAGAGTGCAATTTTCAGTCAGGGGATCAGGGAAGACTCTCTGAGGAGGTGATGTTTGAGGAAAGACCTGAAGGAGGTGAAGAGAGAGGCATGTAGAGATCTAGAGAAGGAGGGTACCAGGCAGAGGAAACGGCAGGTGCAAAGGCCCTGCGGTAGGAGCATGCCAGGATCAGTGAGGAAGCCAGCGGGGCAGAGGAAATAGTAAGAGGGGAGGTGGGAGGAGGCGAGGGCAGGGAGGGGACAGGGCAGAGTGTGCAGAGACTTGTGGTCATGGGGAGGACTTTGACTTTTGCTATGAGTGAGGTGGGAGCCAAGGAGGGTTCTTGAGTAGAGGAGGGCATTCAAGGGTGTCTTCTGGCCACTGTTGGGGGAACAGCCTGTAGAGGGGGCAAGAGTAGGAGCTGGAAGATCAGGGCAGAGGTGACTGGTCCATCATCTCCCACTGGTCCAAGCGGGGATGATGGGGATGGTCCAGGGTGGGGGCCAGGAAGGAGATGCAAAGTGGTTGGATTCTGGATAGATTTTGAGAGTAGAGTCCTGAGGGTTTGCTGATGCAGGAGAGAAAGAAAGAGAGAGGACAGAGCCAGGAGAGACACAGATGACTCCAAGTATTTTGACCTGAGCGTCTGGGCCACTAGGAAGGAAACTAAGGCTCAGAAAGGTAGGGGAGGTGCCAGGTTGCACATGGGTCCACAGTGACCCTCGTCTCCGGCTGAGGCATGACCCTGATTTGAGAGTTCTGGGGGGGTAGGTATCACTAGGGTCAGAGACTGCTCAGAGCCAGGCGCCTCCCAAATCCTCATCCCAGCACCCCCTCTGGCTCTGTTCTCATTCATGTCAGTCTTTCCAGAATTTCTCCTCCCCGGGGAATCCAGACCATGTGCTTCTGATTCCTTTGTCCTGAACTCATACAGCAGGAGCACCCCCTGAAAGCCTTATGTGGAAGAGAGTAAAAGGCAGAGAAGGAGGTGGGGGGCACATTCCTCCCAGGGGGGCCGGGGCTGTGTCCAGCAGCACAGTGGCATCTCCAGGGCATCCAGCAGCAAGGGAGGCATATCCCAGGCCGGGCCAGACCGGCTGCCTCCCAGCATAGGCTTTCTTTGGGCCTGGCAGTCACCCACCCACAGTCCGGGCTCCAGCTGTCCTGACCCCCACACCCCCACCCAGGCCTCCCACGCATTTTCTCTTAGGAGCCACAACTGTGGGATTTGGTTTCCCCCACCCTCTCCTTCTCTTCCCAGCTCTGTCACTCCCTCAGGCCGCCTCCCTGGTGGCCACAGTGGGCCTGTCTTCCCAGCCAGTCCCAAATAGCCATGATAGGGCCCGTGTGTGGCCAGAGCCACAAGCTAGGCATCCCACCTTCCCTGGGACCTCCCCATCCTCTGGCCTCTGTGTTCCCTCCCCACCCCCACCTCCTGGGCATCTCTGGTCCCCTCCTGCCTCTCCATGTCAAAGGCTTCGGAGGGGTCTCCTTAATTCATCTGCTCTTTGCTGACCACTGACCCACCAGACCATGCTCTCACTATTGGGGAGACAGACTGACCAATGCTTAAAAGCTAATATTGGGTTGGCCAAAAAGTTCATTCAGGTTTTTCCATAAAACGTTCCCGAATGAACTTTCTGGCCAACCCAATACTTGTAGAGTCCTTTCTGGTCATTAATAAATCAGCCCATCCATCTCCTGATGACTCTGTGAAGGAGAAATATGGGTTCTTGTTTCCATTTACAGGCAGAGAGGAGATGTTGCTTGCCCAGGGTCACAGTACCAGAAAGTGGCCGAGCTGGGACAAACCCTTGACCACTCTACTCATCTGCTTCTCCTGAGAGAGACAGATGAGGTCTTGACCTTCCAGAGTTCTCGATCCAGGGGAGAGAGACAGGAAATAGCAAATGAAAAAGAATACCATTCAGCGACAAGGGTTTGAGGTCCCCAAGATCACCCTCGGGGTAAGTGATTCACTAGGACTCACAGAACTCCAAAAAGCTGTTATACTCACGGTTGCAGTTTATTACAGGAAAAGGATACAGATTAAAATCAGCAAAGGATAATGGCACGTGGGTCAGAGTCCCAAGAGACCAGGCACAAATTTCCAATTGTCCCTTCCCAGTCATGCAGACAGCTCTCAGTTCTCCCAGTAATGATGTATGACAATAAGCATGGAGTATTTGGAGTATTGCCAACCAGGGAAACTCACTCCAACCTTGGTGTCCAGGGTTTTACTGGGAGCCAGTCACTTAGGTACAGCTGACCACCGGGTAGCCAATCTTAGGCACCAGCTCCTTCAGAGACCAAGCCGATACTGCATGGTGGCTCAAGGACCCCACCATAAATCACATTGTGATTTATCTGGCATGGGTAGGATCCTAGGTATACAGACACTCTTATCCAGCAGGACACTCCAGGGGCTTAAAGATGACCTCCAAGAGCACGGCAAGGGTCAGTGTTGCAGTCTGTCCTTTCTTTGAAATATGCAGGGTTGGAGCACCTCAAGCCCACCGAGTCCGTCGGTGCGAAGGAGGTGAGAACAGAAGTCCTCATGGACAGAATGACAGAAAGAGGGGAGTCCAGAAGGACACCCCCACTTGGAGCTTGAACAACTGAGTCATACACTAAGAAGGGGAAAGTCAGTGGACAGACTCCAAGACAGCCCCTGTGATCCTCATCTCTTGGTGTCCACACCCTGTGTAATCCCTCCTCCTTGAGTGTGGGCAGGACCTTGTGACTTACTTCTAACAGTAGAATAAAACAAAGGTGATGGGATGTCATTTCCAAACTTTGGTTACAGAAGATTGAGACTTCCAAGTCTCTCTCTCTCCCCCTGCCTCTGATGAAATTGTATTGTAAGCTGCCCCGTAAAGAGGTCCACATGACAAGGAGCTTGGAGCCACCTCCTCAAAAGCCCATGAGAAACTGAGTCCTTCCAACAACAGTGAGTGAGTTTGGGAGCAGATCCTTCCCTTATCAAGCCTTCAGATGACACTCCAGCCCCAGCCGACATGTAGATGGCAGCCCATGAAAGACCCTAAATCAGAGAACTCAGTGAAGCCACACCTAATTCCTGGCCCACAAAAACTGTAAGATGTAACTCTTTGCTGTTATTTTAAGCCCCTACATTTGGGATAACAGCAAGAAATCACTAATGCAGCAGGTTTGGCCAGAAGCTAGGAGGGGAACCAGATATTATAGTGTTTGTCATGTTGAAAAAAACTGTAATAGGCCTCTGCCTTGACTTCACTTCCCCCAGTTGCAGAGCCTGAAACAAGGATTTGAGTGCAGGTGCTTCCTTCAAAGGGAATTCTAGAAAGCATGCGTGGAGAAGAGGTGAAGTGGGATAGGCAGGGGCGGGCAGCAAATACTGAGAGTCTGAATGAGCACATTTTTGCTGTGAACAAAATGTTCTGGGACTCAGTCCCTGTGGGGCACCTCTGACAGAGCGTATAGGACACACACCTCAGTTATCCCATATGAGGAGTGAGGGAGCTGGGGTATTGATCCACCAGAAATGATGAAGGGTTATTCCCAGGCATGTTAGCTTCCTATCAATTCAGACCTGTGGCCATGTGGTCCATAGAAAGCTCCCAGGCAGAGCATCTTGGGTGTTTACCAGGGCTGGGACTAGACTGAGGTGAGTGAGGTGCACAGACTGATTTTTCCCTCTGCCTCAGGCTCCAGTATGTCTTGGTACATCATTTTGACAGATCCCGGCTTCATTTAAAATTTTGCCTTTTTATTCACCCTGGAGGTTTTGCATTCATTTTGATTATTTAATTTTTATTTATTTATTTTTATTTTTTGGCCATGCCACGTAGCATGTGGGATCTTGACCAGGGATCAAACCTACGCCCCTTGCAGTGGAAGCACAGAGTCTTAACCCGTGGACTGCCAGGGAAGTCCCCATTTTGATTATTTAAAACTGCATTAAAATAATATTCATCTTGACTGTTGAGTTCTTTGTTGCCCCCTTACATTTTGCTCTCTGTGATGAATGCCTCACTTCTCACCCTAGTTCCAGCCCTGGGGTTCATGGTCTGAGGCCAGCAGCACCCACAGGAGAGGACTCAGATGCCGGTTGCCGTATCAGAGTCAAGGCAGCCTCAGTTCTTCTGCAGTAACATGTGAGCCCCACATCTCAGGGGCTTAGAACATCAGAGAGTTTTACTTCTCACTCAGCCACTGTCTGGCATATTGCAGGTTGCCCACTGCAGAAGGAAAAGGGACACAGCAGGGCCAGCACCAGTTCTTAAAACTTCCACCTGGAAGTGTCATAACTTCTCACTTTTTTTTTTTTTTGTGGTATGCCGGCCTCTCACTGTTGTGGCCTCTCCCGTTGCGGAGGGCAGGCTCAGCGGCCATGGCTCACGGGCCCAGCCGCTCCGCGGCATGTGGGATCTCCCCGGACCGGGGCACGAACCCGTGTCCCCTGCATCGGCAGGCGGACTCTCAACCACTGCGCCACCAGGGAAGCCCCAGTGCTCACTTTTAATTGGCCAAAGCAAATCACATAGCCACACAAGTAGGCAGGGCAGTGCCGTCCTTCTGCTTGGAAGTAGAGAGGGCTGGGATGGTAGTGACAGAGCCCAGTGACCACTGTAGCAGCCCTGGGTGAGACTGAGGAGGAGCTGGGTGTCTGAAACTAGGTGGGAAGGTCCAGGTGGGGATGGAAACGTATGAGGCTTCAGGATATAACTGGTACTGACTCCCTGGAAGGCCTGTCCCAGGCTTTGTCATCTGACAGACTCATGGGGCTTGTGGGTTCAGCCTCAGTCCCACCCCCCACCCTGGATTTTTATTCAATGTAATGAAATACACATAACAAAACTTACCATCTTATCCATTTTTGGTGTCCAGTTCGGTGGCATTAAGTGCATTCATAATGTTGTACAACCATCACCACCATCCATCTCCAGAATTCTTTGCATCATCCCAAACTGATTCTGTCCTTGTTAAACAGTAAGTCCCCATTCCTCCCTCCCCCAACCCCTGGCAACCACCATTCTGCTTTCTGTCTCTATGATTCTGACTACTCTAGGTGCCTCATGTAAGTGGAGTCATATAGTATTTGTCTTTTTGTGACAGGCTTATTTCACTCAGCATAATGTCCTTAAGTTTCATCCAAGTTGTACCATATATCAGAATGTCCTTCCTTTTTTAAAATTTTTAAGTAGTAAAAAAACACATAACATAAAATTTACCATCGTAACCATTTTCAGTACAGTTCTGCAGTGTTAAGTATATTCACACTGTGGTGCCATCAGCCTCTAGAACTTATACGTCTTGCAAAAGATATACTCTATACCCACTAAACAACTGCCCTCCCCAGCCCTCCTCTCAGCCCTTGGCAACCACTACTTTCTTCTACGAATGTGACTACTTTAGTTACCTCACGTGAGTGGAATCATGCAATATTTGTCCTTTTGTGACTGGCTTATTTCACTTAGTGTAATGTCTTCATCCATGTTGTACCATGTGTCATAATTTCCTTCCTTTTAAAGGCTGGATAATATTCCATTGTGTAGAATGGAATAATATTCCATGTTTTGTTTATTCATTGATCCACTGATGGAAACTGGGTTGCTTCCACTTTGGGGCTATTGTGAATAATGCTGTTATGAACATGGGTGTACATATATCTCTTTGAGACCTTGCTTTCAAATTTGGGGGGGGGTGGGGAGTATATACAGCATCCCAGAAGTGGGATGCTAATTCTATGTTTAATTGTTTTAAGGAACTGCCATAATCTTTTCCACAGCATCTGCGCTATTTTACACTCCCACTAACGGTGCGCAAGGGTTCCAGTCTCCCCACGTCCTTGCCAACACTTGTTATTTTCTGTTTTCTTGATAGTAGCCATCCTAATGGGTGGGAGGTGGTGTCTCATTGTGGTTTTGATTCACATTTCCCTGATAGTTAGTGATGTTGAGCATCTTCTCATGTGCTTATTGGTCATTTGTTCCACCAGGGATTTTAACAACTTGGTTTCAGAGAAAGCCCAGGGCATGGGTGCCAGTCTCTTTGTCAGTGCCAGGGCCTCCTGGCCTCATGGGCATCAGGCAGCCTGTGGGGTGCCCAGGGCTGGATCCCTGAGGCAGGCAGAAACTGGGGGTGAGAGGCAGGCATGGTGGTGGCATATTCACAAAGAGATTACTGCTGAGCTTCGTCACTTGGCACCAAGACCCACGCCAAAGGCCACAGAAACTCCCAGTGACACCCTCATCCCCAGATGTGTGGATGCCGACAGGAAATGATCTCAGAAAAGTCATTTCTCCGACCACTCAGAAAAGACAGTGCTGTCTGCCCAGAGGGGCTCTTTCCCCTTCCCTCACCCCGAATCCCAGTGCCTTCACCTACAAGACACTTTTGGCTGAGGCGGCACCACTCCTGCACACAGGGCACAGGTCTGCTGCCCCATCCTCACCTCCTGCAGCATGGAGTTGATTGACAGCTCACAAGCATCATTCATTCCTCTCTCCATCGATGACAGGTTGCTCCTTCAAGCAACTTTTCCTTTTTTTAATTCTTTTTTTAAAGATGTTTTTTAATACTTATTTTTATTTATTTATTATTTTTATTTATTTTGGCTGTGCTGCGTCTTAGTTGTGGCATACAGGATCTTTGTTGGGGGCATGTGGGATCTTTTTTTAGTTGTGGAATATGGGCTTCTTAGTTGCGGCATTTGGACTCCTAGTTGCCCACACGAACTCTTAGTTGCGGCGTGCATGTGGGATCTAGTTCCCTGACCAGGGATCGAACCCAGGCCCCCTTCACTGAGAGCAGGGAGTCTTACCCACTGGACCACCAGGGAAGTCCCCCTTTTTAAAATTCTTAAATGAATTTATTTTGAAAGGAACCTTTTGCTGTACAGCTGAAACTAACACAAGATTGTAAATCAAATATACTTCAATAAAATTTAATTTAAAAAAAAAAGGAACTTTTATGCCACTGCCACAAAAGGAAAACAAGACCATTTCCATAAGTGGAGGGCAGCAGAAAAAAGAACTACATTGGCGGGGGCAGTGGGGAGGTGATATTAAAGTCAGTTAATGCTGCTGCCTTCATAAGACTCAGAGCTGGGACTAGGGTGAGGAAAGTGAGGCACTCAGGAGCAAAATTTAGGGAGTTGCTGGCTCTCAGGGCTGGGCCTCATTCCCAGGGGCCTGAGAGCCATGGCCTTGCCCTCTAGTCCAGCCATGGATCAAAGACTGCTCCATTCCTTAAAAAAAGGGAAAAAAAGAAAGACAAAAAGGAAAATAAATGAAAATGGAAAGAGATTACTAAGGTGTTGAAAGGTGTCAAAAACAGCTCATGCAGCTCAATATCAAAAAAAAAAGAAAAAACAGGGCTTCCCTGGTGGCGCAGAGGGCTTCCCTGGTGGCGCAGTGGTTGAGAGTCCGCCTGCCGACTCAGGGGACACGAGTTCGTGCCCCGGTCCGGGAAGATCCCACATGCTGCGGAGCAGCTGGGCCCGTGAGCTATGGCCATTGAGCCTGCGCGTCCGGAGCCTGTGCTCCGCAACGGGAGAGGCCACAACAGTGAGCAAAAAACACAAAAAAAAAACAAAAACAAACAACCCAATCCAAAAATGGGTGGAAGATCTAAATAGACATTTCCCCAAAGAAGGCATACAGATGGCCAACACGCACATGAAAAGATGCTCAGCATCGCTAATTATTGGAGAAATGCAAATCAAAACTACAGTGAGGTATCACTTCACACCAGTCAGAATGGCCATCACCAAAAAGTCTACAAATAATAAGTGCAAAAGACGATGTGAAGAAAAGGGGGCCTTCCCACGCTGTTGGTGGGAATGTAAATTGATGCAGCCACTACAAAGAACAGTATGGAGGTTCCTCAAAAAACTAAAAATAGAGTTACCATATGATCCAGCAATCCCACTCCTGGGCATGTATCCAGAGAAAATCATAATCCAAAAGGATACATGCACCCCAATGTTCATTGCAGCACTATTTACAATAGCCAGGACATGGAAGCAACCCAAATGTCCATCGACAGGTGAATGGATAAAGAAGATGTGGTGTGTATATATATATACAATGGACTATTACTCAGCCATAAAAAAAGAATGAAATAATGCCGTTTGCAGCAACAGGGATGGACCTAGAGATGATCATACTAAGAGAAATAAGGCAGACAGAGAAAGACAAATATCATATGATACTGCTTATATGTAGAATCTTAAAAAAAAATGATAAAAATGAACTTTTTTACAAAACAGAAATAGACCCACAGACATAGAAAACAAGGTTATGGTTACCAAAGGGGAAACGGGGGGAGAGAGATAAATTAGGAGTTTGGGATTAACATATACACACTACTATATGTAAAATAGATAAACAACAGGACCTACTGTATAACATAGAGAACTATACTCAATATTTTATAATAACCTATAAGGGAAAAGAATCTGAAAAAGAATACATATACATATATATATATATCTGAATCACTTTGCTGTACACCTGAAACTAACACAATATTGTAAATCAACTAGACTTCACTTTTAAAAAAAGAAAGAAAAAAAGAAAAGTGTCAAAGATATAACTACAATAATTACATTCTCCCCCGCAACCCTTTTTTTTTTTTTTTTTTTTTTTTTTTGGCTGCCTTGGGTCTTCGTTGCACTGCATGGGCTTCTCATTGCTGTGGCTTCTCTTGTTGCGGAGCACAGGCCCTAGAAGGCGTGGACTTCAGTAGTTGTGGCTCGCGGGCTCTAGAGCGTAGGCTCAGTAGTTGTGGCGCACGCGCTTTGTTGCTCCGCGGCATGGGGATCTTCCCCAACCAGGGATCGAACCCTTGTGCCCTGCATTGGCAGACGGATTCTTAACCACTGTGACACCAAGGAAGTCCCACGCAATCATTATCGAGCACAGCTGTGGACCAGGTGCTGTTAAAGGTACAGGGGACACAGCCTTGACCGCAACAGGTGCACTGGAGTGATGCGGACAATGAACAATGGATAAAGCAAGTGGAGGATTCTGGTCCCCGCAGGCACTCAGAGGAGGCCCTCAGAGATTAGGGGAATAGGAGAAAACCCACATAGGGCTAACACTTTTCTCGCTGGTCAGCTTCCACACCTTGCTAGGTGTTAAAAATATTTTAAATGTCACCTCTGGCTTTATAGCTGCTGCACACAATATCACCCCATGATCTCCCTGGCCTTCTCTCCTATTTCTCTCCCCACCTAGTCACTTGGCTTCAGCCACACAGGCCTCCTTGCTCTTCCACACCATCCTCAGGGCCTTTGCACAGGCTGTTCCCTCTGTCTGGACGTCTCTTCCCCAGATCTCCATGGCTCCTCCCTCCTCACTTCCTTCAGGTGTTTCCTCAACTATCATCTCCGAGAGGCCTTCCCTGACCACCCTATTTAGTTCAGCAACCCCCCAGCACACCCCCCTTTCATTAACCTGCGTAATGTTCCCATTCCTAACATTCTCGGTAATTTCTTATTTATCATGTTCACAGTCTCCTCCTGTGATGAAACGTCAGCCCCACAAGGCAGAGATTTGGGTTTGGCTTGTTCACACCTGCATGCCCCCAGTACCTAGAACAGTATGCAATAACATAGCCTGGCATGCTAAGTTTGTTGAGTGAATGCATGACTGTCAGATCTGTAAAAGGAGGAACGTAATTCATCTGAGGGCAGTGGAAAGATGAAATGAGGGGAGACCTATGAGCCACAAAGGAGAAGTTGTGACAGGAGAGATACCCATGGTGGGGTTGGGGAAGCACTGCCGTGACCAGCTCAGGATTTTTTGAAATTGGGGTGAGATTCACGTGCCATAAAATTAACCATTTAAAAGTGAACAACCCAGTGGCATTTAGTACATTCAGCAATGCTGTGCAACTTCCACCTCTATCCATCTTGTAGCATGTATCAGAACTTCATTCTTCTTTATGGCTGAATAATGTTCCATCGTGTGGATGGACCACATTATTTATTTATTTATTTATTTTGGTTGCGCCAGGTCTTAGTTGCGGCATGCAGCCTCCTTAGATGTGGCATGTGAACTGTTAGCTATGGCACGCATGTGGGATCTAGTTCCCTGACCAGGGATCGAACCCCAGCCCCCTGCGTTGGGAATGTGGAGTCTTAACCACTGCGCAATCAGGGAAGTCCCTGGACTGCATTTTGTTTATCCGTTCATCCATCCATGGACCCTTGGGTTGTTTCCGCCCTTTGGCAGTTTCTAAACACACTACTATGAATGTGGGTGTCCAAGTGTGTGTTGGAATTCCTGTTTTCAGTTTTATCAGGTATCGACCTAAAAGTGGAATTGCTAGCTCATAAGGTAACTCTATGTTTGACTTTTTGAGGAATTGCCAGACTGTTTGCCAGAGCTGTTGAAAGCAGACCCCCATTTGAGAGAAGACTGGAGATGGGTTTATTCCTCCCGAAGCCCCTGCCCAGAACACAGCACTTCTTTCCAGGACTGGTCATGAGCATCAGCAGCATCTGTGGTCTCATAGTCCATAGCCCTGGAAACCCGTGAGGTGGGGGCCCAGATGGGGAAAATGAGTCATGGGGAGAAATTGACGAGAGCACTTAGCCTAAACCCCCTTCCTACCCCGCCTCACCCCACATTCCAGGACCCCCTTGCAGTGGCCCTGGGAGGCCAGAGTCCACCCTCATTGGGCATTGTCGGCTCCCAACCTGTGACGCCCAGAAACCCTTGCAGAATGGGGAATAAGCCAAGAGCTGCGAGAAAGAGGTGGAAACGGCAGCGAGACTTGCACACTGTTCCCAGCTCAGGACTGCAGACCTTCCTGTTGGCGGCTGCCAGTTCCCCCCTCTCCCACCCCTACCTCCCACCAGCACCCACCACCCCCCAGCTGCTTCCCTTCCCCAGCTGTGCCTCCCCACCTCTGGCCACCTCCGGCTGTCTTTCTTTTGCTTCCTCTAAATGCTTCTCGTTAAAGCCTTTAAATATTTTAAAACTTCAAAATATTGTTTGCAGGGCCTGGTTCACAGAATTGATGACATGTCATTCTCATGACCATGGGTCTATCCATGACCCACTTTACTTTACTCATTAATTTTTTTAAATTCCATAAGGTATACCCACAAGCCCTCAACAAGAAGTGGGAGACGGCGCTGCCCTCTCCTGCCACCACCCTGAATTCTGTTTCTTATTTTCTCACTCCTTTATTTTTTTATAATAATCACTTGTATTTTTATTTATTTATTTTTAATATTTATTTATTTGGTTGCACCGGGTCTTAGTTGTGGCAGGCAGGCTCCTTAGTTGCGGCTCGCCAGCTTCTTAGTGGTTGCATGTGAACTCTCAGTTGTGGCATGCATGTGGGATCTAGTTCCCTGACCAGGGATCGAACCCGGGTCCCCTGCATTGGGAGCACGAAGTCTTATCCACTGTGCCTCCAGGGAAGTCCCACTCCTTTATTTTTTAAAGTTTTCTTAGACATGTTGGTACGCTGAAAACTTATCTTGTATCAATTTCTCTGTCTGAGCTTTATGACTCGGGTGGCTTTCAGATGGGCTTTGGGGACTTCTTTTTTGCTCAAGATTCGACTATGATCAAATCATCATATCACAGGCTTTAAATATATTGCAATTTTATTTGTCAGTTACACCTCAATAAAACTGGCGGGGGGTGGATAAAGATTCTACTATGAAACCTGTCCAGCTGCAAATTAAGATTTTTGCACTGCATCCAATTTTTAAAATGAAGAAAGGAGTGTGTTGCCAGGACCCAGCCATCTGGCAGCTGACCCCCGGGGTTCTTTTTCACAGCCGTGTAATATTCCACTGTTTCTCCAGTTGCTACTGAGGAAACATTAACGTTCTGTTAAAGTCTTAACAGCCATCTTGTTAATGTGCTGCCTTTAAAGAATCATTGGTGTTGCTCCTTTTAAGCAACTCGCCTCTCTGTTCCCTCTTACTTCCCCAAATCTTGGGGATCGCTGGGAGTGGGGGTGAAGTTGGGACACTTTGGGGCCTGGCTACCCCTGAGGAGCGCTCTCCGACCCAAGGCCATCGGCTGCCCTGTTGCCCCTGCAGCTGCTTATAAACCAGCTATTTATAGCCCCACCCCGCCCCCAGCCCATGTCACTGCCCACTTCCTTGGGGCCACCAGTGAGCTCAATGCTGATGGGGAAGAGGAAGTGGGTTGCTGGGGTTTGTTTAGGGTTTGAGGGTGCCCTTACAGTTTCCTGAAGGCCTTCATTTCCCAGAAGCTGAGAACACTGAGGTGATAGCTCAACCTACTTTTCTTACCTCAGTCAGTTTGGGGTGAGGGAGGAGGTGGAACAGGGCGCGGGGACCCTGTGCCCTGTCCTTGGCCCTAAACGCAGCCCTCTAAGGCATCACAGCTTCCTGCTTCACTTCTCATTGGCTTTGAGCTCCTCCTCCACATCTTCCTCTATCCCCCATTCAAATGGGGTACAAAGTGCCCCTGAGACCCCCATAGCCCCAGCCCCTGGAGACTGAGAGGCCTGGGCAGTCTTGGGGGCCTGGGCTAAATAGGCGCTTGTGCAGTGCTCCCCAGCACTCTGCCCCAGGGCCGTGGCCCCAAATAGCTCAGCTTCTATATTTAGAAGTTTGCTCAGCAGTGCCAGGGAACTATAACTATGGCCCAGCTCTGCTGTTGCCTCCCAACTCCCCAGGCTGGGCCAGGCCAGGTGGGGGCCAGGGCTTAGGAGGATGCCAGCTGGGCCAGGGCTGAGTCTGCACCAGGAGTCCCTGGTCAGGTGGATTCTGGAGGCCTGGCCTCAAGGGAACCCAGGTGTCCAGCCTGCAGGAGGAGACAATGGGCCCATTGTTGGGCCTTTCCCCAGGTTGAAGGCCATCAGTCTCTGGCCTCCCACCCCCTTCCCTCACTCCATGGGGTTTCCTGGCGCAGGGACAGCTGTCTGGCCTCACAATAGCTGTGCCGTCCTCCTGGAGCCAGCAGCTGGGCTCATCCGCGTGGGGGCTGGCCCGGCCCCTTCCTCTGCCATTGTCTCCCTTCCAGGGGGCTTCCTGTTGTGCCCCCTCTACCCGAAGACCCCATCTGACCCCCTCTCTCAGCCTGGGCTTGCGAGGGTGCTGGGCATGGGCTGATGGCACAAGAAGCCAGGGGGCAGGACACTGGGGTCCCCTCATCTCCCTCCCCACCACAGAGGACAGCAAAGAAAAGGGTATCATCCTAAGAGCCACTGCTGTAGTTCACTGAGTGTCTATTCTCAGCTACATCCCTGCAATCCACTCACTCTCTTATGATCTTCACCAGCCCTGCTGCGAGGTTCTGACCATTTCACAGATGGGGAAACTGAGGCCCAGAGAGGCCACATCACCCACCCAAGACCACACAGTCGGAAACATAGGGAATTCCCTGGCAGTCCAGTGGTTAGGACTCCATCCTTCCACTGCAGGGGGCATGGGTTCGATCCTTGGTCGGGGAACTAAGGTCCCAAAAGCCATGAGGCGCGGCCAAAAAAAAAAAAAAAAGGTACATGAGCTCCCACAGCACCACTCTCATTTATTATTAAATAGATTTTAAAAAAAATAAAAAGAGGAAGAGACTGGGTTTGCCCAGGACCTCTGATATGAGATGGTGGTGCCCTGTGACTGTGCATGTCATTTTACTACTCTGTGCCTCAGTTTCCCCATCTGCCAAATGGAAATCACAGCACCTGCCTTCTAGGCTACTGGGAAGATAAGTGAGTTCAATCCCTGCAAAATGATTAGAGGGCAGCCAGGCATACAGTGGGCGCTGGATGAATACTGTCATCCACTGTGATGATGTGTTACCATGGCAGCTATAATAATAAAAATAAAAATATAATATAATAAATAATGCTACCATTATGATTGGCTGACTAGTCCTGGATCTGCTACTTCCTAGCTGAGGAATCTCAGGCCAGTGGCCCAAGCCCCCAGGTGCTGGTTTCCCATCTGAAAAACAGGGATGCATGTCCCTGCCTCACAGAGGTCTGTTGTGGAACAGAGGTCTCGAGATTGTCCAGGGCTTCGGGGCTGGAACTTCAGGGCAAAGGAGAGGGGGAGAAACACTGTGACACCTCAGCAGGGGCAAGATAATGAAGCCTGTAGTGGGCTTCCTTCAGTGGAGGGCAGTATTACTAATCATGCAGCCCTACTGGGTGCAGGCTTTGCTCTGGTTCTACAGAGACACAAATGGACCAAAGTCCTGTCCTCCAGGCTGACAGTCTAGGGGGGCTGGGGGGCACACAGTAAACAAATTAAGTAGGTCAATTTCGTGATGGGGGAATGGTGAAGGGCTACAGAGAACTGAGAAAGTAGGGAATATTCGGAGGATTACATTTATGACGTGGGGACGGGGGGGTGGGGGGTTGGTCAGGGAATGTTTGGGCAAAAACATGAAGGGGAGGAGGGAGCGAGCCATGAGGTTATCTAGTTCTCTGGGTAAAAGTGCTCCAGGCAGAGGCAACAGCCTGTGCAAAGGCCCTGAGGTCACCCCATGCCTGGTGTTTTCCATAAGGAAAACTGTAGCCAAGCTACTGAGGAGAGAGTGGGAGGAGGTGAGGGCAGGGAGGTGACAGCAGAGCAGGCCGGGCCTTATGGGCCGAGGAAGGACTTGGGGTTTTACTCTGAGTGAGGTGGGAGCCATGGAGGGTGCTTGAGCAGAGGAGGGATGAGATCTGACTCAGGTGTTCCCAGGCACCCTTGGGCCCCTTGGAGGGGAAAGGAGTGGGGGGGGGGGATGCCCCTCTTCGTGCCTTCCCCAGTCCTCCTCTCCTATATCACTGGTTCCTTCCTTAACCTGCTCTGTGAGGCCAGTAGGCAGGAATTAAAATCCAATTCACCAGAAAGGAAAACTGAGTCCCAGGATGGTTAGACCTGCTCCAAGGGCCCAAGACACATCCCTGGGGGAAGAGAAGGCATGATTGCAACCCTTGGGCAGTGGCTCCCCCAGGCTGGAACCCCTCCCCCCCAGCTTTTTCAAGCACCAGCTGTCAGACCTGTGGGCCTGTTGTGGCGGGGGAGGTGGGGGCATGTCCAGCCCTGGAATTTCCAGCTTTAAGGGGAAAAAGCCAAAAATCCACCTTGGGCCTGCTCTGGCCACCTCCCCTCCCCCTGAGGAAACTGAGGCACAGAGAGACCTCAGTTACCCTGACGGGACCCCTTTCCATGCCCTGTCCAGGTCAAAGGGACAGGAAGAGCAGGAAGGGGTTAATTTTAGGACTGGGGCTGCTCCACCATCCCTGGGATAATGCTTCTCTGCCTTTGGCCATGAGTGACCTTTTTTTCCATGACTGCAGTCCTAACCTTTTAAACTACTATGTACTTAATATTTTATTTAATTTTCTAAGCTGCTGCATCCTTGAATCCATTCATTTAAAAAAGAATCTTTACATTGACGTCCTGATTGGGAAACCGTTCTCATTGCCTCAAATAGTCTGTAAATTTACAAATAAATAAGAACACAAGGAACATAAAACCATGGATTCTAGCTGGATAGACCTCAGGGCCACCAAGGTGTTAGCACCCAATAGAGACTTTCTCCTGGACCTTGGGCTCTTTGCAGGGACCTGGGGACTGAACTGCCTACCTGTGGATCTCTGCTTAGCCACTTGTTACCTGCACCTCAGTTTCCCCCTTCTGCAAAATGGGAATCATAGCAACACCTGCCTCGAAGGTATTTCGAGGAGTAAATGAGTTAAAATAGATAAAGTGATAACTGTAGGCAAATCAGGCCTGGCTCAGATTAAGTGCTTTCTAAATAATCGTGTTTTTTAAAACAAATGATCAGAAGGCTTGAGAGAAACCAGTCATATGACTTATTTGAAAAGGAAACAACTCTCCTATCATGTGATTCTCTGTTGATTAGTGCAGTGCCCAGGAATGC
>NW_006796961.1:354380-386039 GCF_000442215.2 Lipotes vexillifer | reverse complement strand
AGGAATGCCCCAAATATAAGTTTCCTACCAGGTGAAACGCTGACCCAGAAAGGCCAGCTCCAGGAGCATGGTGGCCCTGAGATCCCACAGTTTCTCTTCTTGGCATCAGCCTGGCATCCATGAGGGCCCCTTTGTGCCCCTCCCCCAGCTCTTCTTTGGACTCTGGCCTCTCTGTGCCTCAGTTTCTTCATCTGGAAAACAGAGGAGGAAGGTCCTGTTAGCTCAGAGGCTGGCCCTGGAGACTCAGCACGACGAGGCAGCGAGCACAGGGTGGTCCCCCAACATGGGTGCCCTGAGCTATTATTTCTGACGTGGCTCCTCCCCAACCTCAATGCCAGACAAGGCAAGACTTCCTCCTTGCCCCTGGGATCAGCCAACCCGAGTTCACAGGGGCCAGAGAGTTCAGACACTCAACGGGCAGGTTGTGCCTCTATGCCACGTTTGAGTGTGTGTGTGTGTGTGTGTGTGTGTGTGTGTGTGTGTGTGTACACGCGCGCGCGCACAACATACAGCGCCCCTGGGTCTGTGTTTTCACTGCACTTTCCTGTTGGCTTTCAGCTGCCCCGCCAGCTCCAGGGAGGGCCCTGGGCCAGTGGCTGCCCCCGCCTTTATAAAGGGCTGGCGGGCCTTGGGGAAGCCTGCACAGCTGCCCAGCCTGAAGACACAGAGAAGCCCTGCCCTGTCTTCTGCTTCCCCTGCGGGCAGCTTAGACCATGGGAGGCCCCCGCAGCGTTGCCTTGTTCATCTTTCACGGTGAGAATTTTGGGGCCCCGTGGGGTGGGGGCAGGCAGCAAGGGAGTCCCTGACGGCACCATGTGGTGCTCCGGCCCCCTCTTCCCTGGGGAGAAACGCAAAGTGCGGTTGGCAGCTCTGGGGCCAGGACCGGAGGAAGCCACATGGTCAGGCAGGGGCTGAGGGCACATGGGGAGAGGGGCTGGTAGTGCCCAGCACCCCCAAGCCGTGGCAGGATCCCTCAGGGTGCTCTAAGAGCCTGCCCCCTCTCCCAGAGAAATCTCTGAGCTCTCTACTGGAGCCACTCTGGGGGCTGCTCCCAAAGCGGGGAAACAGGTTTGGGGAAGGAGAGGGGTCAAAAAGCGAGTGCTGGGACTCCTGAAGACAGCCGGGCATAGGGGAGCGCTGCGGGGCTGGAGGGCTGGGGGGTTGGGGTGGGACCTCTCCATTGAGGGGGTACCCCCAACCTGTCCCCCACTGTCTCAGTGGCAAGGGGCAGCCCCAGAGACCCTCATTCTGGCTCCCCTGGGCCCAGCTTGGACTCAGCTGTGGGTGGAAAGAACTTTGCCAGTGGACGGTTTGAACTTGACTTTTGCTGCGACTTCCCCAGGGCCTCCCTTCCCGCCCCACCCAGGGTGGCTCTACCGGTTATCGTGGGCAGCTGGTTGCCAGAGCAACCAAGCAACAAAGAGAATGAAGAAATGGCATTTGGGGTACCAACCAGAGCTTCCCCAGGCCACAGGGACGGGCTTCCCCGTGCTGGCCTGGGATGGCAGGTGTGAGCCCAGTGGCTCCCAGACTGGGAAGCAAGAAACTGGAATCTGTGTGGGGCACATCTGATGGGGGGTGGTGTGTCAGCGGAGCCAGATCTCACAGCCCCTGAGTCTCACTTTCCACATCTGTAAAATGTGGTAAGACTGGTCTTCACTTTATAGGGCTGTGTTAAAGGTTAACTGAGTTCGTATGCAAACTATTCCTGGTTCACAGAATTAAGTAAACGGTATTTATTATTATTTCACTGGCTGGTCTGGGGGGTAGACTGGGGGGTCCTTAGCAGGAGGATCAAGGAGAGGATGACTGCCCCATCCCCACCCCAGGAATCTTACGCCTCAGGGCTCGGAGGGGGGAATGCAAACCAGATGGGGCTGGGAGCAGATGACCAGCCGATCCACTCCCAGCTCCTGTTTGGGCGACTTCCAAGGACCCAGATGGAGAAGTCCTGGCCCAAGAGCCTCCGTGGTGGGGCAGCAGTGCCCAGCCTAGGCAGAGGTCACAGGGCACAAAACAACCGTCCCATCCCCCTGCAGCATCTGGGGACCTTGAGCCCATCAATTCCACCTTTTCCAAGCTTCTCTGTTCACCAGATTCTTCCTGAATCTTTTTCTGGGCTCTAAGCCTCAGTCTGTCCATCTGCAGAAAGGACACAAACAGGGCAGTTGTGAACGTGAAAGTTGCTACTGGGGACTTTGGGAGCTAGGGACAAATCAGCCCAGGTCCCATCCTACCAGGGAAGGCCATTTTGTGGTGTGTCATGCAAAGAGGAACTGAGCCCCAGCCAAGGGGTAAACTAGCCAAGCCCGGTGACCGGAGAGGAGGACGAGAGAAATCCTCACACGAGGGAGGGGAAGGACATTCCAGCCTCAGTTTACCCTGGCTGGGAGTGCTTCTGGGAGGGACTCTTGCCCACCGCCAGCCTGAGGGGTATCAAGTTTGGGCCTAGGGGCTGAGTGGTCAGGGGACCCTCCAGCCTGCACCCTTGACAGCCCCGCAAGCTTTGCGCATGATGATGGACCCCAGAATTCCCCTGGGAGCTCCCTCCAAAGGCAGAGAGCTATGAGTCATCTGTTCCCTTGGCCCAGGAAGTGACTCATGCCTGCCCTTCCTCCTGGCCCCCATCCCTCTGCCCACTGCCCCTTTTGGGTCTCCCTGGATTGTTGGGGTCTGCGCTGCCTCCCTGGCATTCCCATGTGGGCAGGGACTGGACGCCTCCCCCAAGCCCTCCCCATGCTTCCACCTGTTGCTGAGCTGCCCTCACCCCCTCACTCCCTTTCCCTCTGTTTCCATCCCACCCGCTTTCTAATTGTTTTTCTCTATCTTGCTCTCAATCGCCATATCTGTGTCTCTCTGTCCAATCTCTGCCATTTCTGTCTCTCTCTGAGTGTCCTGTTTCTGTGTCCCTCTCTATCACTGTCTTAACTTCTGTTTCTCTCCCTGTCTCTCCTCATCTCTCTGTCTCTGTTTCTTTCTCCCTCTCTCTCATCTCTGTTTTCTCTCCATCTCTGTCTTCTTGTCTGTCTGTCTCTGGTGAACCGTGAGGAGATCCCCATCTCTAAAGCCCCTGATGACTTGAGGAGACTCCGAGAGTGGGGTGCCCTTGAGCAGCAGGTACAGCCGGGGAGGAGGTGCTCGTCCAGCACCACCCCCAACGTGAGCCCACAGCATCTTCCTGTGCACAGGGGAGGCTGGGGTGAAATGTCACCACTGGGTCTCAAGACAGCCATCAGGGCTGACAGATGTTGTGGGCGTGATGTGCATGCACCTGTGTCCCCAAGGACGGGTGTGTGGGCTGGAGGATCTTAGATTCGGGGGTGGGGAGGATCTGAGAAAACACCCAGTCCTTTTCCTCCAACCCCCTCATTCTTACACAGAGAAACGTTGCACGGGGAACTCTACTCAATATTCTGTGATAACCTCTATGAGAAAAGAATCTGAAAAAGAATGAATACATGTGGGACTTCCCCGGGCGGTCCAGTGGTTAAGATTCTGAGCTTCCACTTCAGGGGACATGGGTTCGATCCCTGGTCGGGGAACTAAGATTCCACGTTCTTCGCGGTGCGGCCAAAAAAAAAAAAAAAAAAAGAATGGATATATGTATATGTGTAACTGAATCACTTTGCTGTACACCTGAAATTAACAACATTGTAAATCAACTATAATCCCATATAATTTTTTTTCAAAAAGAAAAGAAACGTTGATGACAGTAAACACTTTGACACACCAGGTGATATTCGCAGGCTTACTTCTCACACTACTCTAGGAAATGGGTCCCGTCACCATCCCCATTCTACAGAAGGGGAAGCTGAGGCTCTGAGAGATGAGGTAACCTGACCACAGTCCAGAATTTGAACTGCGGCTGCCAGGCTCCAGTCTGTTTACTGAACTGTTGCCCACAGAGCCCACAGGTCCACGGGAGCCAGGACCCCCTCAGTGCTTGGGCCCCTTCTCCATCCCTCAGTTTCTGAAACCCACCTCCAGGTGACAGGTGGCACAGCCTCTGGCCATGGGTGTCCAGTCTCTGGGAGGTGCCAAGTACTCACTCTCTCCTTGAGCAACGGACAGAGCCCAAGCCTGGGAGGGGCCAACAGCCCCCTTTCCACAGCTGCTTCTCTCTTAGCATTGTATCTGCCCTTCCCTGCTCTGGTGACCCCCTTGACCCTCCCCTTCTCTGTTCCAGTGCTGTGTGTCTTGCTGACTCTGTCGGAAGCTGGGTCCCAGAACACCATGGGTGAGTCTGCTGGGAGCAACTCAGTCCACAGCCGGAGCCTGGGGAAGGGGCCCTAGACCCTCACCCACCCCCCTAAGCCCAAACAGGAGAGAGGCCCATTGCAGGGGGAAGGCCAGGGTCATGCCTCCCCAACACCCCTTCTTATGGAGATGATCCTGCCCCGCTCCCCAGCCCCTGACTCAACCCTCACGTTCTGACCAAGGTCTCCATCCCCACAGCCTGTGCTCTGCAGTGCCCTGAAAACTCCTCATGTGTCAATGGCACCGCCTGCCGCTGCACTCCGGGATTCAGTTCTTTATCTGGGGAGATCTTCACCAACATCTTGGACAGCTGTGATGGTACAGAGGCTTGGGGGTGATGGAGGGACATGCAGAGATTGTGCGGTACAGTCCAATGCCCGTGGGGGGACATGGGTGTTGGTTGGGGGCTTCAGCCTTTCTCCTCAGGACCATCATCAAGGACAGAAAAAAGAGAAAGGAAAAGCTATGAGACAGGTGGAGAGATGAGACATGAATAAACATGGACTCCTGGAAAGAGAGGAGCTGGGTCTCCAGGAGTCTGGAGTCTGTGCCTCAGTTTGCCCTTTCAGGACTGAGGAGGGGGATGCAGAGCTTCCCCACCCCACACTTCAGCACTTCCCACTGTGTCCCAATCTGGGGTGCCACAGCCAGAGGGCCAAGAAGAGCAGAGCTGATCGTACAAGCTTTAGGAATGTCTTACTCCAGCCGCAGCCCAGCCTCAGCAGTATTGCCTGAGAGTCTAATTCTTTCTAAAAAGACGCTGATTAGCCATCAGGACCAGTGCTGGGGAGCCAGGTAGGGGATGGGGATCTCTGCCCTGACCAAAGTCACGCCTTTGGGAGGTGACCCTTTGCCCTGCTGTGTTCCAGACATCAACGAGTGCGGACCACCCTTGACAGTGTCCTGTGGAAAATTAGCAGACTGCCAGAACACGGAAGGGGGCTATCACTGCACGTGCAGCCCAGGATATGAGCTTATTTCTGGGGCAACAATGTTCAAGAATGAGAGTGAGAACACGTGTCGAGGTAAGAATGACCCTGCATCTTCCACTTCTCCATCCATGAGGTTTGGGGTCACCCAAATACTGAGTCATTCCTGTAGCATCCAGGGGTCAGGGCTTTGGTTACAGGTGTAGCACCCAGGTCTGAGTTGGGACAGATGTACCTGTGCCTTTCCCACCTGCACAGAGAGGCAGGGCGGCATGAGCCAGGGACCCAAATCCTGGCTTTGCCACCTGGTAGCTGTGTGTGTGACACTGGCCAGGATACTTATTCAGAAATCACTGTTAACATGTGAGATGTGATAATACTATTGTGAGTGTATGGGGTTTTTGTGTGTGTGTGTGTTTTTTTTGCGGTACGCAGGCCTCTCACTGCTGTGGCCTCTCCTGTTGCGGAGCACAGGCTCCGGACGCGCAGGCTCAGCAGCCATGGCTCACGGGCCCAGCCGCTCCGCGGCATGTGGTATCTTCCCGGACCGGGGCACAAACCCGTGTCCCCTGCATTGGCAGGCGGACTCTCAACCACTGCGCCACCAGGGAAGCCCTGTTTTGTTTTTTTTAGAGTCTCTATCTTTTACAGATAAAAACAAAAGGAGCTTTGCCTTTTATTAACTGTGTGATTTTGGACAAGTTACTTCACCTCTCTGTGCCTCGGTTTACCCATCTGTAAAAAGGGGGTGACCAATTACCTCATAGAATTGCCAGGAAGGTATAGGAGATCACAAAACACAAAACAGTGACGGCTGTTGGGTTTTTTAATTATAATGATTATGATTTAATGTACCCTTTCCAGGATGGGCATCCCTGTGGTTCGTGCCCCACGGTGGGTGCTCGGGAGCAGCTGTCCCAGTCCATCCCCTTACCAGGGACCCCGGAGGAGCCTGGTCTCCACACATCACCAGATTTTGCCCCCTTTCCAGAGGGGGCAGGCAGGCAGGGAAAGGGGCAGATGGGGCTAGCAGTGGACAGACAGGAGCCACGACTCCAGAGAGGGGTCCAGAGAGGGGATTAGACACGAATACTGAGGACGGGGAGGGGAAGGTGGGAGGTGAGGAAGAGGCTGAACCCAGGGTCCAGAGGACTCTGAGTAGGGTCCACAGGCCCACCCTTCTGCTACCTTGGTCCCAGCGCCTTCCCTCCTGCCCTGCAGAGGGAGGGCGGCAGAGCCTCCCTGGTGGGAGGGAAGAGAGGACCTGCATCTATGTGGAGGTGTTGCTGGTCCACAGGGGCCTCTGTGGGGGTATGCTGTGCTTGAAACATGTGGCCTGGCCAGGGCCTTCACGTGAACTGGAAAAATGTCCCTCATCTCCAAGGTGAATACTGTGTGTTTAGGGAATGGAGAGTGAGCTGGTTTTCCTCTCCCACTTGCCTCCTTGGCTGGACACCCTTGTGCAGTCAGCAACCTGCACAACTGTACATGGTGGTCATGGAGCCCACTCAGTGTGCTTCGGCTGGGGGTGCCACCCACCCACTGTTGTGAGCCCCTGCAGAGACACGGATGAACAAGAAGAGTGAGGTGTGAGAGGGAGCTCTACGGACCTCAAGGAGGGTGACTGCGAGAGAGCAGCCTGCTGGTTTGGACCAGAGTTTGCTGCCTGAAGACCTAGCTCTGTGACTGGCTCAGCTGGACTGTCTGTGCACCCTTTCCTCAGCATTCCAACCTTTGTCGCACCTGAGGATGTGTCCGCCCATGTCCTGGCCGTGGAGTCTGCTACGGGCAGGAGACACGGGCTGCTCCCTGGGTTCCTCATCCCACTTTCTCCAGGCATCAGAGGGCCGTCCTGTGCACCTACCTCATCTCCCAACCCTCTCTGAACCCCAAGGCTCAAAACCCTTTGCAGAGGGTCACTTCCAGATGTTTGGAACATCCCCCCGGCCACCTGGCATCTTATTTGCATGAAACAAAAGAGTGGCTGGCATTCAAGATACTCAATGAGGTCACAGCACCGTGTGTTCCAGCACAATATCTGCCCTCTTCGCCGCTGTTAGTGACTGCTGGGAGGATACCTGCCCCTCTGGGGCCCTCTCAGACCCCCTGGGCCATGGTGGACCCTGGGACCCTGTCCAGAATGCGGGAGGAGGGAGATTCAAGGACAGGCCCACCGTCCCTGGCCAGCCCTGCCCTGGCTCAGCAACCTGCCTGGAAAAGATGCCTCCTGGCACCCTGACCCCAATTCTCAGCCGCTCAGCTTCCATCTATTTCCCCACACAAGGCTCCACCCTGACCCTCCCCAGTAATTCCAGTTCACGGACCTGAGGCAGCTCTGATGACTGGGGCCTGGGAGGACGTTGTGCCAGGGGTGGGCAGCGTGACATCGAGCCCCCAACACACTGGAAGAATCAGATGAACAAAGAGGCTCCCATCTGGACCAGATGACAGGAGAGGTTGTCATCAGGGACCATTGCCCCTGGCCTGACCCTCCACTGAAGAGATCAACTCAGGCCCCACGATGACCCAGACCATGTGGGGACAGAAGATGGAGGCTGAGCCCCACTCAGCAGGGTCCACAGGTCTACGTCCCAGGTGAGAGGCCAAGGGCCAAGATGACAGAAACACCTGCCACCCTTCATGCATGACACCTGCTCCCTGATCCAGCCACCCAGCCATTGCCCACTGCAGGCCTTGCTCAGATGTGGATTCTCACCACTTCCTGCCAATCTAGGCGATGCCTTCGTGGGAATCAGAAAAAGGCACCTTCACAGGCCCAAGGCTGCCTGGCCAGACATCAGCCCCACTGTCCAGCACAGCCTGGTGCCCACTGTCCAAGTGGCCCTGGCCTTTCCGGCATCACCCTCATTTTCTGTGCCACTGCCCAAAAGCCTCGTCCTTGAGGGGCGTGGCTCAGGGGTGGGTCTTGGTGCATCTCCATGGAGCTGGAGTCTCAGAGTTAGTGTGGACAGGAGAGTGCTGTCCCGCCAGGGTCACCAGGATCCAAGGAGAACTCAGCTGACAGCACTTACTCTGGGGGAGTCAGGACAAAGTCCGTCACCGGGAGTCAAGATGGGGCCTCCCTGCTCAGGGAACACAGCATTTCTCCTGCACTCGGTTCCCAGGAAGGCACACCCAGGCCTTTGTCCAAATCCTTAGGCTGGGACACAAGCAGCTGTGATGTCCCCACCACAGCTGGGAGCTTCCCAGGGAGGCTGAGAGAGCCAGAGCCGGCAGACAGGGGAGGACTTGGGTCACTCCTGGCCACATCTGGACAACAGAACATCTGGACCACCATGCTCACCCATAGGATGCCTCCATGTGAATTAGAAAAGACCCACTCACCGGGGGAGAGAGCGGGCCCTATGCTTCTATGCTAGGAAATGTGGCCAACCCCCAGCCCAGAAGGCTGTCCACAGCTGCAGGCATCCATCATCCTCCCCTTCCCCTCGCGGATGTGGATGAATGCCAGCAGAAACCCAAAGTCTGTAAAGGCCACAGCACCTGCATCAACACGCAGGGCAGCTACATCTGCCAGTGCCCACCTGGCTTGGAGCTCAACCTGGAGGACCCAAGACTGTGCACAGGTAGAGGCCCTGGGAAGACAGTGTGAGGCTGGCCTGGAGCCTCAGGAGGAGGGGGAAGAGCCTCAGGTTCCTGCAACGCCAAGGGCCTGCCGGGGCCCTGCCCAAGGATTCGCCTCCGCGAAAGGTCCCACCACAGGCCAGGGAGGCAGCAGAGCCTTCTGGGCCTGGGGCTCCCTTGTGGAGTTCCCTGCCCCCGTGAACATCCCCCAGACCTCGCCCCTTCCTCATCTGTCACCCTCGAGCAGAGGAAGCTGTCACTTCCTGTTCCCAGAAGGGGAACCTCAGTCCAGGGCTGGACTTCCAGACCCCATGACTCAGTCTCCCTCCTGGTTTTACTATAAAGTGGGGACCATGGCCCCTGCCACACCCATCTTGCAGGGAGGCTACCTTAAGGTGCTTTGAGGGTGAAGTTGAAGGTCACCAGGTGATGGCACGTGCAATCACAGTGGGGTCCTTGGTGCTGGGCAGTGATAAGCAGGTACAGTGAGAAGTGGAAGTGGGGGGCGCCTGACCCTCTGGCTTTGTCCTCAGTTGTGAATGAATGTACCTCGGGGAGAAACCCATGCCACAACTCCAGCCACTGCTTCAGCCTCGTGGGCACCTATAAGTGCCACTGCCGTTCAGGCTGGAAGCCAATTCCTGGGGCCCCCAGCGGCCCAAACAACACTGTCTGCGAAGGTTCAGAGCTCAGATGCTATGTTCTTGGAGACCCACACTTAAAACATCTGATCACATATTCAGTGGCACCCACACAAACCAAACAGAAAGAATGCTGGGGGAGCCCTGCTGTGCCAGGCATTAATTCTTTTGGGGCTAAATGTCAAAACATCTGGGGGTCCTGGGGAAGGAGCTGGGGTGCCAAGAGAAAAGCTCCCAGGGACTCCAGGCAGCAGCTAATTACTAACTGAGACGAAGATACGTCAGTATTTTCACAACCTGCCTATCTGTATGGGGCCCACCTGCTATGTGTCAGAACTCTGCACACTTCCCATAAATAACCTCAGCGTCCACCGTTCGATGATGTGCAGTCACCAGGTGGCATCACCTCCGGGCGTGGGAAGGGGCACTAATATGGGTAAAAGAGGGGCACAGAGAGGAGAGGGGCCTCATCAGGGCTGGGACAGAGTCAGACCCCCTTCTTCGTGTCCCCAGATATGGATGAGTGCAGCTCCGGGCAGCATCAGTGTCACAACTCCACCATCTGCCTCAACACCGTGGGTTCATACACGTGTCACTGCCGCCAAGGCTGGGTGCCCAAACCCGGATTCCAGGATAAGCAAATGGGCACCATCTCCTGCGAAGGTACCTGTCCTGACCTGACCCCAGACCCCCTCCTACAACAAGCACAGACACTCTCACACCTAATGAACTGCTGTCCTGTCCCCTGCAGAGATCTCCTTCCCCACCTGGACCGCACCCCCTGAAATCAAGAGCCAGGTGAGTGGCCCCAGCAGGGAACAGGAGACAGGAAATCCTCCACCCATCTCACCCTGTCCACCCATTTTCCCCAAGCTCCCCCATCCAGGATGAGGTTCTCTGACCCCCCTTCTCTTCCCTCTCTCCAGAGTCTCTCTGGCTTCTTTGAAAGAGTCCAGAAAATGAGCATAGACTTCAAGTCAGCCTTGCCCCAGGAAACCATCCAGGTAAGGGCAGGCCCTGGGGGGGAAACCACAGGACAGTGTGGGGTGGCTGGAGGATGCTTCAGTGTGACTGGAGATGCCCAAGCAGGGGCCTCTGTGTCTGCATGCACAATATACACACACACCATATATATACATTGTACAAACACACACACACACACACACACACACATTTGAGAGGGATATAATGGCAGTAGAATGAAGCAGTTGAGAATTTCACCTCTGGAGCCAGGCCTCAAGGTTCAAATACACCCCAACCTACCCGCTGCCACTTCCTGCTGTGTGACCTCAGGCAAGTGACTCCCCCTCTCTGGGCCTGTCTCCTCACTTCATAAATGGTGCCTGCTTCATACAGGTGGTGAAAAGGTTTAAATGAACTAATAGAAGTAAGGCTCAAAGAATAGTGCCTGGCACACAGTATAAGCAGTATACGTAAGTTTTGGCATATGTCCTTAGCCTGGTAGAAATATTGAGCCCCTAAAAAATAATAATAATAACTTTTAAAAAGAGAAATATGTGAGGAACTTCGCTGGTGGTCCAGTGAGTAACACTCCACACTCCCAATGCAGGGGGCCTGGGTTCCCTGGTTGGGGAACAAGATCCCGCATGCGTGCCGCAACCAGTAAGAGTCCTCATGCCCCAACTAAAGATGCCGCATGCCGTACAAAGATCCCATGTGCTGCAACCAAGACCCCGCGCAGCCAAAATAAATAAATAAATATTAAAAAAAGAGAGAGAGAGAGAAACATGTGAGCCCCTTGTGTCATTTAAAATTTTCCTGTAGCTACATTTTTAAAATATAAAAGTAGGGCTTCCCTGGTGGCACAGTGTTTGAGAGTCTGCCTGCCGATGCAGGGGACACGGGTTCGTGCCCCGGTCTGGGAGGATCCCACATGCCGCGGAGCGGCTGGGCCCGTGAGCCATGGCCGCTGAGCCTGCGTGTCCGGAGCCTGTGCTCCGCAACGGGAGAGGCCACAACAGTGAGAGGCCCGCGTACCGCAAAATAAAAATAAAAAATAATAAAATAAAATATAAAAGTAAAGAATAAATTTAAGAGTAAAAGTAAACAAGTGAAATTAATGTGAAAATTGCATTCAAACTATTACCATTCCAACGTGGAGCCATATTTCAAGCGACACCTGTGGCTCGTGGCAACTGTTCTGGGGCAGTGCAGACTTAGAAAAGGGCCTGACATAAAGCCTGTGCCTGATAAATGTTAAGCGCTGTCGTTGTTATAATATGTGCACACAGGCATATACTCAGCCCCCTTACTTGTCTTCTGGCTACTGCAGTGTCTTGAAGATTCCCCTGTGTCTGTCCCCCAGGCAACCCAGGTGGTTCTCCAGTGTGTACCCCAGTTGTGGGGGTGGGGTGAGGGGAGGTGAGATCAGGGTCCTTCAGGCAGCTCCTGTGGTGCAGTGACCCAGCAGCTGTCACCCAACACCCACAGTACCTCATCATGTCACTGGATGACCTGTTGAAAACCCCAGGGGACCTGGAGGCCTTGGACCTGTCTTCCAGGCACCACACAGCCACCTACCTGTTCTCAGGCCTCGAACAAATCCTGAGGACCCTGGCCAAAGCCATGTCTGGAGGCTCCTTCATCTACCATTCTCCTGGGGACACAGGTGAGACCCTGTCCTGCCCCGCCCCAGCCCCGGGCCCCCCTCATACACCCAGAGCCCCTGATCACTGCCCCCTGTCCCCTCAGAGCTGTCCCTGATGGTCCAGGAGCAGGGGAATGGAAACATCACTGTGGGCCAGAGCCATGCACGGATGCTGCTGGACTGGGCCGTGGCAGCTGGAGACGAGAAGTCCGGTAATGGCAGGATCCGGAGTGGGCACCTGAGGGAGAGTGATGGAGAAGCTGGGATATGCCTAGGGGTGAGATTCAGAATATGCAGCAACTGAAAACTGACCCATGGGGAGGGACTCCAGGCATCACAGTGGACTGGTGAGACTGAATTAGACATCTTAGGAGGGAGGACGGGGCACAGAAGGAAGCAGCACAGAAGGTAGTCAGCGTGTCTGTCCCCCAGGCCCCACCGTGGTAGGAATCCTCTCCAGCCCAAACATGCAGAAATTGCTAGCCAACGCCTCTTTGGACCTGGACTTGGAGAAGCAAACCGAGCTGAAAGAGATCTACGAAAGTCCTGTCCGCGGCGCCCAGCTCAGGCTTCTTTCAGCCGTCAACTTGGTCTTTCTAAGCAACACGAACACAGATAAACTCAACTCCAAGGTCACCTTCGCCTTCTCCCACCCTGTGAGTCCTTGGGTGGGGAGGGGGGTTCAGCCCTACTGCTCACCCCATGGCCAAGGTCACCGTGGTCCCTCTGCAGCTTTTGTTTCCCCACCTCCACCCACTCTGCTCCTTCCTTACAGGTATCTCAGGGCCTTTGCACTTGCTGTGCCCTCTGCCTGGGACAACTTTCCTCCACATGACTCAGTCCTTTACCTGTCTCCAGTCTTTGTTCAAATGTCACCTCCTTTTCTAGGCCTTCCCTGACCTGCTTATTTTAAATTACAATCTGTAATCACGCCCCACCTTTCCCCTTTGCTCTTTTCTTTCTTTCTTTTGCACTCAGCACCTTCTAGCACACTATCTTGTTTACTTATTGAAAATTTATTAGGTTTATTATTTTCTGTCTGTCTCCCCCACTAGTATGTCAGCCCCAGAAGGACAGGGACTTGTGTCTGCCCTGTTTACTCCCGTATCCCCTGGCCTGACACACACAGCAGGTGCTCAGTAGACAAATGCCAAATGAAAAACAGCCCTCTTTGGGTTCAACCCAAGCCCAGTACCCAAGAGTGGGTTCCAGGCTAACCTCTACCACCGCCCATACCTGCTCACAGTGGGAGATGCCCGGGACAAGGCAGGAGCTGATCTGTGCCTTCTGGAAGAGTGACAGCAACAGAAGAGGGTACTGGGCCACCTCGGGCTGCCAGACACTGGGCAGCGGAAATGGCAGCACCACCTGCCAATGCAATCACCTGAGCAGCTTTGCCATCCTCATGGCCCACTACGATGTGGAGGTGAGCAGACCAGGGGCCATCCTCAAAAGCCCACAGGTGGCATGGTTGGCTTCGGTGAGACAGGCACCTTGTTCTTGGGGGTACGGTCCACCTGATTCTGTATGGTTGCACAGCCCAGGTGGCCCTACACCACACCTCCCAGCCCCTTCCCTGGGACCCCCCAGACCTCCACATGACCCAGCAACTAAACAGAGTGGCCTGGCACTGCAGGCCCTGCTCCAGTCCGTGCCCCTCTGACCGCTCACCCACTAACAAGTTGTTAAATATCCCTAAAAGCTCCTGAGGGAGCACAGCTTTCTGTATGTGGCCTCAGAGCGATCCATAGATATGCTGGGCCATGTGAATACCTGGAAATGGGCCAGGCAGAGTAGGGGAGGCTGGTGGTCCAGGCCCAAGGCCCAGGAAGGACAAAAATGTGGGTTTTGAGGAGCTCATAGGTGTGGCCAGGTGTAGGAGGGGCAAGAGATGAGATAGAGATGAGGGTCAGAGAGATGGGCTCATCAGTGTTGGGAAAGAAGGTTGCAGCCATTGAGGCCTCACTGGGGACCTTCTCAGGAGAGCTGTCTGCGTGTGTAGTGGGGAAGCCCATCTGGAAGAACTAGGGATCCCTGCTGCACCCATGGGGGTGGGGGTGGTGGTATTTAGGATGAGACACAGCACGTTTACTCAGATGTTGATGGCAGAGGAGGTGGGGGGGAGATGAGCCACCTGATCAGAGTCCTACAGGCCAGGTCCCAGGTGCTTGTTAGTGGTGGGGCCCACAAGGCGGGCAGGAAGGCCTCAGAGCGCTAATCGAGTCCCGCCCACCCCGTCCTGCATCCAGGACTGGAAGCTGGCCCTGATCACCAAGGTGGGACTGGCTTTATCGCTGGTCTGCCTGCTGCTGTGCATTCTCACCTTCCTGCTGGTGCGGCCCATCCAGGGCTCGCGCACCACGGTGCACCTGCACCTCTGCATCTGCCTCTTCGTGGGCTCTACCATCTTCCTGGCGGGTATCGAGAACGAAGGCGGCCAGGTGAGGCCCCGCCCCGTGTAAGGCCCCACTCTTGCCTGAGCGCTAGACCTACCTGCGATGGCCCTGAGTGGGATAGCCCCGCCCACTCCCAGCTGGGTCCGGTGGTCGGGCCCGGGAAGCCCAGGGCCCCGCCCATTCGCCCGCACGGCCTCGCCCTGACTCCGCCCGCCATCCGGCGTCGGGCCCGCCCATCGCTGACGTCGCCCTCCCCTCCGTCCCTCCGCCCCGCCCCCGCCCCGCCCCCGCCCCGCAGGTTGGGCTGCGCTGCCGCCTGGTGGCCGGGATGCTGCACTACTGCTTCCTGGCCGCCTTCTGCTGGATGAGCCTCGAGGGCGTGGAGCTCTACTTCCTCGTGGTGCGCGTGTTCCAAGGCCAAGGCCTGAGAAAGCGCTGGCTGTGCCTGATAGGCTACGGCGTGCCGCTGTTCATCGTGGCCGTCTCGGCGGCCATCAAGAGCCAGGGCTACGGCCGCCCCCAGTAGTGAGTGCGAGGTGGTGGGAGAGGGCCAGGGCGTGGAGGCTGCACCCAAACACAGTGCCCCTGCTCGCCTGTGACCCCGCCTCTGGGCTTACTGGGTGCTGACCAGACCCCTCCCTTCTCGCCCAGCTGCTGGTTGGACCACGCCAACGGCTTCCTCTGGAGCTTCCTGGGACCTGTGACCTTCATCGTTTTGGTAACTGCCTCACTCCCCACCCCACACCTGTGGAAACCTGAGGTGCTTGGCTCCACACTGAGCCGGCTCCACCGGCTTTCTCCCTGTGAGTTCCAAGGACACCCCCTAATCCGAATTCTGTGCTCCCCACCCAGTGCAATGCTGTCATCTTCGTGATTACTGTCTGGAAGCTCACTCAGAAGTTTTCTGAAATCAACCCAGACATAAAGAAACTAAAGAAGGCCAGGTGAGAGCAGGGGCAGGGAGGGGGCCTGGCAGGAGTGGGTGTGTGAGGCGAGGACCTTACGCGGCAACTGCCCACCTCCCCACAGGGTGCTGACCATCACCGCCATCGCCCAGCTCTTTGTGTTGGGCTGCACCTGGGTCTTCGGCCTGTTCCTCTTCGACCAACATAGCTGGGTGCTGTGCTACACCTTCAGCATCCTCAACAGCCTGCAGGGCCTCTTCCTCTTTGTGCTGTACTGCCTCCTCAACAAGAAGGTGGGCTGCAGGCCGGGCTGCGGGTGGGGCTGGGACCCTAGGCCTGGGGCCCCCTCCTCCCCTGACCTGGCACCCTGTGCCCCACAGGTGAGGGAGGAGTACCGGAGGTGGGCCTGCATGGTCACCAGGAACAAGTACTCCGAGTTCGCCACATCCATCTCTGGGTCTGGCTCCAGCCAGAGTCAGGCTCAGGTAAGGGCTGAGCCTGGAGTCGGGGTGCAGGCCATAAGGCACCTGGGCCTGGGATCAGTTCTCACGGGGCTCCTTTCTCTCCAGGCCCTCAGGTCCTCAGAGTCTGGCATGTGAAGGCGCCGTTCTGGCTGGGCCAGCGGCTCCCGTGGCCTCCCCAGCTCCTGCACATGCTGAAGACCTCCTCTCCTCTCCCACTGCTCTGCTCCCTCCTGCCTTGGTCCCCATACGCACCATGGAGCGGAGGGTGACAACTGCCATCTGGCACTGTACTCCAGAATACCCAGCCGGGGTGGAGAGTCGGACCTACTGGGCCTGCTTCTGGCTGCCTCTCAGCTCCACCCTAGCCAGGACCCAGGGTAGGGGCAAAAGCTGGCCCAGGACTGCAGCCCCTACACAAGGCCCAGACAGACCGAGGGCTCCCGTGCCCAGCCTGGCCCTCCCCCCTCATCTGTCTTTGCTACAGAACAAGAGGCCAGGGTGCTGGGACTCAGCACCGGTTAAGCTAAGACTGAGGTCAGGGGTGGGAGAAGGGCAGGGCCGAAGGCTCATGGTACAGAGGCCCATCTGCCCCCAGGGCAGAGGGTTCTCACTGATGTGAAGGCTGTGGATACTGTGTAATGTTTTTTATCTGTATAAACCTTTCAGTGTTGACACTTAAAATTAAATATCACGTTGACATAGAAAGTGGCATTTCTTCCTGGCTAAGGGCTCGGAGACCAGGCCCATGGTGTCCACGAAGTGCCGAGAGCTGACAGAAACAGACAGGGTGGGAGCCAGGCTTCCATAATAAAAATTTATTCTTACACAAATCTACAGCTTTTAAACAGTAAAAAGAAAGGCCCACTGTCACCTAGGAAGAGGACTTGAAGCAACATGTGGGAAGCAGGGAGGCTCCGGGACATCCGGGCACATGGTTACCGGCTCTGCTCAACTGTAGGACACATACAGGGAAGGTCAGTGAGGAGGGGGCGGGGGGAAGAAAGGGCCCCACCGCTGTGGCCCCCCAAGCCCTGTCTGAGCCACTTACTGTATGTGGAGATGTCTATTTCTTCTGGAAGCTCTGCCACATTCACTTCAAATCGGTCCTGGACATCATTGAGGATTTTGGCATCATTCTCATCAGACACGAAAGTAATGGCCAGGCCTTTGGTACCAAAGCGACCCGCACGGGCCACCTGCAGGGAGACAGGAGCAGGGGTCAGGCCACAAGACACAAGCTGGGGATCTGAGAACAAGCAGGGAGAGGTCCTCATCCAACACCAATCCTGGGAAGGGGGCACCAGGGAGGGGACACCTCTGGGGGGCCACTCACGCGGTGGAGGTAGGTGTCTGAGTCCTCAGGCATGTCATAATTGAAGACAATGTTGACACGCTCAATGTCCATTCCTCGGCCAAACAGATTGGTGGCCACCAGGATCCGCCGCTGGAAGTCCTTAAACTGCTGATAACGTGACAGGCTGGGCGCAGGAGGAAACAGGGGCGGCCATCAGATACAGGGATCCTGGGCGGCGCTCCCCTCCAAGGGGCCTGCCTGGGGCTCTGAGGGCGGCACGCACTCACCGCTCCTCCTGGGCCATGCCCCTGTGGATGGCAATGGCTGGGAAGTTCTGCTCCACGAGGAGCTGGGCCAAGGCCATGCAGCGCTGCACCGACTTCACAAATATCACCACCTGTGAGGGAGGGGGCGGCAGTCAGGCCAGAATCCCTTCCAAAGGCTTAGAGCCCCAGGACAGGCCACAGGAGTGCGGAAGCATCACCTGGTTAAACTCCAACACATCCAGGAGGTCAAAGAGCTTGCGGTTCTTCTCACTGTCCTTCAGTTTGACGTAGTACTGCTGCAGCCCATGCAGCGTGAGCTTGGTTTCGTCATCCACAAACACCTCCATGGGCTGTGCCGGAAGGAGAGGAGGAAGGGGCAGGCAGGGCTTACTTCTGGGCATCCTGCCTGCCGAGAACTTTCCAGGAGCGACTCCTTTGCTGCAATGCTTCCAGAGAGCCTGCTGTACCCCAGTAAATACTCCTCTCTCAGCAGCTGCATCTAAGGTCTGGTCTGGCTCTAGTGTAAACCAAGCTCTCAGCTCCCAGTGTGACAAGCGAGGAAGAGAGCTCCGCTGGCCTCCCAGCATTCGTGGGCCGTGAGGGCAGTGTGGGAGTGGGGGAGCAGCAAGGGCCTGGACTCTAGGAGGCCAAAGCTACTGCACCAAGGTCTCGGCCTCTACTCACGTCTTGCATGAACTTCCTGCAGACGGGCCGGATCTCCTTGCTCAGGGTGGCGCTGAACATCATGCACTGCTTCTCGTGGGGTGTCAGCCGGAAGATCTCCTGCACGTCCCGCCGCATGTCTGGGTGGGGAGGGCAAGAAACAGGTGGGCGTGAGCGCCTGCCAGACCACGACCCCCACCCGAGACCAGATCCAGCCCCTCCCAACCTGTGCCAGGGAGCCGTTGGCACCATGACGAGGGCGGTGTGAGCGAGGACTGGCTGGAGGGGAGAGTCCCAGGTGCCTCAAGGCCCGGACTCAGGGTGAGCACAGGCGCGGGAGGAGCGGCAATCCACTTACACGCTGCCAGAGCGGAGCAGCCGTGCCAGCGCGCCTCGAGCCACGCTTCAGGGAGGGGAGCCTGAGGCAGAGACAGCCGCTGGGGTGAGAGCTGCAGCCGCCTCCCAGGACACAAGCCCCATCTCCCACCGGCCCTGTCAGGGCTCACTGAGGGCAGGCAGGGGCCTAGAACTAACCCAACAGGCAGCGAGGCCACGGTACTGAGGGCTAACGTGGACATATGCCTGGATACGGCTCACGTGGGGTGCCACGGTCGCACTCGAGCTTAAGCTCAGAAGCAGCAGGTCACTCTGCCAACACCAGAACTCTCCCTGAAATCGCTTACAGGAGACCTGAGTGCTGGCCACCCACGGGATCCCATTTCGGGGAGACCTCCGGCCTGCCCTGTCAGGGCCCGCCTAGCTCTGATGTGTGAGTGGGGGGGGCTGCGAGGGCCTCCACAGCCCCCAGACCAGCGAGGACACTCACCCAGCTGCTCCAGCATCTTGTCACACTCGTCCAACACGAAGTGCTTCACATTCTTGAGATTGAGGCTCCTGTTGCGCACAAGTGCCAGGATCCGGCCCGGCGTCCCCACCACGACATGGGGACAGTTCTTCTTCAGCACCTCCTCATCCTTCTTGATGGAGAGGCCCCCGAAGAACACCGACACCTATGCAGGCGGAAAGCTGCTTTCAACCACCCGGCGGCCGAAAGCCCACACCCCACTCTGTGCCTACGGTCACTCAGCTAACGGCCCGCCGGCAGCCCCCCCGCACCCCAGGCCTGGTGCCTGGAGACAGCGGAGGCCTGAGAGTCTGGCCCCAGCTTCACCGAAAAGCAGCCCCAGGGCTGGGACCGGCAAAGGCCTCCGGGGGCCACGCATAATTCATCAAGCTTTTAAGGAGCATAAACCACCACAAACCTCAAAGGCAGCCACTGCAGCCAAGCTTGGTTAATGCTGGCTGGGCTAGAGCCGAGGCCAGCAAGGCTGCAGAGGACCACATGGCACCCAACCTGGCCTGAGGGGGCTCACCTTGACGCTGGGCATGTATTTGGAGAAGCGCTCATACTCCTTGCTGATCTGGAAGGCCAGCTCTCGAGTGTGGCACATAACCAGGACTGTCACCTGTGGGGCCGGTCGGGGAGAGACACTCAAGACAGTCCCCTAAGTCCTCCCCCGGCCAGAGCCCACGCCGGTGCTCATCCGTTGGCGGCCCCCAGCCCTTGGGCCATTGGAAGGCCCAGTTCAGATGCCTCCATCTTCTCACAGCCCGTCACCTGGTGCTCATTCTCTGTGTCTTCTCACAGCTACTCAGCTGTGTCTCCCTACGCCAGGTCCTGCACTGAGGCCTCAGTAAGAGTTAGACCCAGCCTAGCTGGTGATGCGCCCCATGCCAACAGCTTCCTGAGCCTGCCCTCGGGCTGGCCTGTGACCACCAAGGGGAAGGCTGCCCCTGCCTCTTGGCCCACAACACGAAGCACTGAGACCACACTGTGGCCTCGAACAAAATCCTCCTCTCCTTGACCATCCACCCTAAGGTCAGTAACAAGGGCTCACGCACCCATACACAGCCCAAGGATGTGTGCCCCAGCATGTCAAGAATGAACACCAGCATACACCTCAATTATCCCCCAAAACAGGGGACTACAATGTTCATGACATGAGAAGTACAGCTACGGCCTCTCAGCAATAACAACAGGAACAAAACCGTGTTCAGTGTAATCCCACCTTCATAAGTGTGTACAATCTAGAAAAGCACACATGGAAATAGCAGCCATCTTGCTGGATGGTCAAATTGTGGGCACTTTCTAGTTTTTTCTCTTGGCTTGTCGTTTTTGGGGCGATTTTGTTACAACTAAGTACTGTGTTTAATTTTAAAAGTCCAGAAAGAGGATGCAGGAACAGGGATTTTTAAAAAGAGGAGCCATGACTCCTGCTGCCTCAGGTATCTTGGGCCTAGGAAGGAGGGTTCCCACCCACCTGTCCGTTGACGGGCTCAATCTGCTGCAGGGTGGCCAACACAAAAACCGCTGTCTTGCCCATCCCTGACTTGGCCTGGCACAGGATGTCCATGCCCAGGATGGCTTGTGGAATACACTCGTGCTGGACTGAGGGGGAGAGAGCATGTGAGCTATCAGAAACCAGATGTTCCCTCTGTGCAGGCCCCTCACCGGGTGGCTGAGGGGACCACACTGAGGCTGTCAGAGGTGGGCCTCGGCGGGAAGGACCAGAGAGGCATACCCTCGGATGGATGCTCGAAGCCACAGTCCACTATGGCCCTCAGGAGCTCAGGCTTCAGCAGAAAGTCCCGGAAGCCAGAGCTGTGGATGGAAACGTAGGAACCCTTGACATCTTTCTTGGGGGCAGTTGGAGCGCTCTCTGGAGGAGCCTGGGGCTCTTCATCTTCCTCATAATCCAGAAGCTCGTTTTCCACATCCTGTTCCGCCATGGTGCTGAGAACAGAGGAGGGAGGGAAGGGCTGAGGGAAGCAACTAAGGTGACTGATGCATGCAGGTAAACCCACCCAGCATGGGAGAAGTGGGAGATGGCTGCACAGAAGCTGCTGGCTGTTGACACAGGTCCGAGAGGGGCGAGGTGCTGGTGTCAGCTCTTGTGAGCTGGCACAGAAAGCCACCCAGCCACTGAAGTCAAGACCGGACATCGTTCTCCGATCCCTCTTTAGCTCACACCCAACACTGACAACAACAGCAGGTCCCACCACTCCATGTGTGCAGCCCCTCCCAGCTTCTGCCTGTTGTGGCCACATCTCCACCACGCCCCACCAAGCCACCTCACCTCTCCCTGCACCCTGCCAGCCACGCCCACATGTGCACCCACACCCTCCACCTCCAAGGGCTTCCCACTGCTCTAAGCGAAACCCCAATTCCTGTCCACTCGCAATCCTCCCCACCGGCCCCTGCCCACCTCATTCCACACCACCCCTTTCAAACCACCCCCAGCTTTATCTGGCTGCTGATACTCATCGAGCCCCTACTCCAGCTCGGGCCGCCCACCCCCACCCCTGGGAACGCACTGCTGCACTGCTTCCAGGTCTCTGCACAAATGCCTCCTTCTCAGCATCAAGGTCAAGGCCTCAGACCAGCTAGCTTCAAGGAGTCCCCTCCCCTTCACTCCCCAAGGACCCCACCCCCACCCCCCTTTCCCACTCCCGACCTGGATATGTGGCTGCCAGGATGCTGGAGAGACAGGAGTTTGTGAGGAAGCAGTGTCTGCCCAGGCCCAGCTACTCCTGCTATTTGTGGTCTGCACAGGGGAACAATTAAGTGCTCTCATGAAAAGACCTCCCGTTGGGCCCAGAGCCAATAAGAATACAGCTAAGATGGTAAATGGAATTAATACAAAGCACGCTCACCGCCTGGCTTCGTTTAATCCAATACATACAGAGCGCCTACTGGGTGCAGGCTGCAAGGGACCCGAACATGAGAATACTGCCTTCCTCCTCCCTGCTGCAACCCAGCCTCCAGACTAGGGGGCGGAAGTACTAAAGCAGTCCCTCTTCTTCCTGAGCTGGATGCTGAGGGTCCCGGGCCCAATTTCTGGCCCTTCTGCCACTCATTCTCTGTGACCATCAGCCCCAGCGCTTTAACCACCTCTGTGCAGCCTCCCAAACTGTGTCTCTATGGAGACACAGACTCCATACTCAGTTACCTAGCTGCCTCTTTCACCTCTCCCCCTGGAAATTGAGGCCTGTTTCCCCCATCTCAAAAAAGGCAATTCCATTCTCTAAACTGTTCTGTCTTTTCTCTCTCTCTCCCTGTTCTATCAGCCAACAAATCCCGCCAGGTCAATCAGACCACTTCTCACCCCTGCTACCTTGCCAGTCTCAGGCCACCATCTTTCTTTTTAGATTAGAATAGCTTTATGGAGATATTCACATGCCATACAAGGCACCAATTAACAGGTACAATTCAATGGTTTCTTGTACAGTCACATATATGCGCAATCCCTGCCACTATCTGCTTTAGCACACATTTCCTCAAAAAGACTACATCCTTTAGCTACCATCCTATGCCACCAACTCCCTTTGGCAACCACTAATCTATTTTCTTCTTATGAATTTGCCTATTTTGGACATTTCATATAATGGAATTATACAACATGTGATGGTTTGACTTCTTTCACTCACATGTTTTCAAGGTTCGTCTACATTGTAGCCGTGTATCAGTACATAATTCCTTTTCAGGGTTGGATAATATTCCTTTGTACTGCGATACCAGTTATTTTATCCATTGTCAGCTGATGCACATTTGGGCACCATCATCTCTTGCCTGGATTATGCCAATAGCCTCCTTGTTGGTCAGTCTCCCTGCTTTCCATCCCCGACTCCCCCTTCCATGCCCCTCAGCAGCTGGAGGGAGCCTATAAAAACTAAGTCAGAAAATGTCACTCCTCTGCTCAAAACCCTCTACAGGTTCACGCTGTGTTCAGAATAAAACAGTCCTCACCAAAGCCTACCAAGCCCCACACAACCTGACTCCCTTTACACTCAGACCTTATCTCCCCCATCACCCTCACTCACTGGCCTTGCTGCCGTGCCTCAAACATGCCTCAGCGCCTTTGCACTTGCTGCTCCCACTTCTTTCAGACCTCTGTTGCTTCAAAAAGGCATTTCCCGTTGGCCCAACTAAAAAAGAACCCCCTCCAGTCATGTCAGCCCAGCACCTAGTACAGGGCCTGACATACATTGTGTGAGCACTCAACAGCAATGGCTGAATGAATGGATTTAGAATCAGGGCCTCAAAGCAGAGTTTAGGCGCTAAAGTTAAGCATGTATCCTTATCTGATACTTGAAAGAAGCAATCTGATACCAACACTGGCAAAGACAGGAAGGAGTCAGTCCCCAGGCATCAGAGAGAATAGGAGCCAGCAAAGGCCAGTCCAGAAACCACCAGACCCTTTCAGGGAATGGGAAGGACTGGCTGCTTGAACTACAGACAGAAGACAGAGCTGGAAGAGTTGGTCAAGCCCAGGGCATTCATACTTAATTTGCTAAGCAATAAAGAATCGCTGATTAAGTTTTTGAGTTGTGACTCAATCAGGATGTGCCCAAGAACAAGTTACTCCAGAGAAGATGGAGGGGGGTAAGAGACCAGCAGCAAGGAAAACCAGACACCAAATTAACTACAGTGGGGGCATTGTTAAGTAGGGAAAAAGACGGTGGAACACCCTACAGGGTGGGACCACCCCCTGGGAGAACCTCAGACAGAAAAGAGCCAGAGTCATCTACTCTGGGCTTCAAATCTGGGATGGTGTATTAAAAAAAAAAAAAAAAAAAATTAGGAATTCAAACAAAGTCTTTTTGTTTTGACGGGGAGACAAACCTGGGGACAGACTAAGTTTGACATACAAAATTTTCTAGACCAAGTGACTAGACAGGATCTAAAGCTCAAAACAAATTAGATCAGGAAAGGATTTGGCGGTGTTTGTTCCACCCAGAGAGGGTGGCCGAGGCAGCTGAGGACCCAAGAGCTGATGAACTTGAAAGCTGACACCAGAATAAGTAACAACTCTGACTCGCACGCGTACCCTTTCACCGTGAAGTGCCCCCAGAGAGAATTTCTACCCAAGAGTTTGTTCCTTACTGAACATCATTTTTGCCCGAAATCTCTGGAACCACGAATCCACCCCCTAAACACGACAGTGGGGGAGGGGAGAGTCTCTCGAACTCGGAGAAGACCGTCAGGTCTATAAGCTCCGGCTTCTCCCACCGCGGCCCCACACCCCGGCGTCGCCCCCTGACGCCCTCCCCGAATCGCCTCGGCGCTCCTCGAACAGGCAGACCTCCCCCAGAATCGGGCTCAGCCCGCGGGCGGCCATGACAGCCTCTGCCAGAAGCGGTCTCCACACCCAGCGCGCCAAAGGCCGGCCCGCCCCTTGCGCGTGCGTCCCAGACCCAACGGCCGCCAACGCGCGCGCCGGACACCAAAACCGTCCCGCCTCCCCTCGTCTCGCGCCCAGTCTTCGTCCTTCCCTCAAACCCTGGCGTCTCCCATCGCCCGCTCGCCCGCAGGTCCGACGTCTCCACACCGCGGCCCCGCGCCTGGGTCCGCCGCTCACCTGATTCCTCGTTCGCCTCCGCGTGCTGCGAGGAGCACCAACCGACTCCTATTACCGGTCGCGCGCCCTGACACTAGCTATCGCGTTTCCTGTCTCGTGCGTCCGACTGCGGCTCAGCTCACTGGACCGCTCGCTTTTCATTCAAAAGAGGCGGAAGCGATGATTGGATTCTGCGGGAGGCGTCTGGAAGCTATTGGTGGAGAGTGGAAAGAGGGCGAGCCTCATGCCTCGGATTCATTGGTCAACCTAAAAGTCGGCGCCCGAGTGGGCTGATTGAGGCGGGCGTCTGCCCGCGCGCTGTCTTGTAATCGGGGTTGTGACCTCGGTGTGTGCCGCCATATTTGGTACGGGCAACGGAAGCCTGGATGTGGGCCGGGGGTGAGCGCGTCTCGCCCTTATGAAATATGGCCTCTACACTAGGCTCAGAACTCAGTGATCGAAGTGGATGTCCATCCGCGAACTCCTGGTCCTGCAGAGTGGAGGCTCTGAAAGGGTTCTGAGAAAGCTTGGGAGGTTGGAATGACTCCAGCGTGGAGAGGACGTTTAGCACCAGCAGTGGGAAAGGGGCCCGTCAGGGCGCTGGAATGAGAGAAATGGTCCTAGGCCACAATTGCCGTTTGCTGAGAGTCATTTCCTGGGTCAGACACTGTGCCAGTGACCATGCAGGTTCAGGCCAAAAAACCAAAACCAGATGTTTTCGTCATAAAACTTTTTTGTTGTTGTTAATTTTACTTTTCCTTGTATTAAATTTCCCCAACCTTTTTCTCCCCCGCCCCAGTACTTTACTGAGTTGAGCTAAAGTGTATAGTAAAAGGAACGGGTCCATGCGTATTGACGATTGATACCCGAGTGACAATTGCCTGGTGAAGATATGGAACATTTCCGTCACCCCAGAAAGTTCTGTTGTGTCCCTCTGAAGTTAACCACACCCCTTTCCTCCTGCCCCCACCAGGCAACCAGTATGTGGATTTCTATCACTATAGTTTTGTCTGTTCTTGAATTTCATGCAAATGGAATCATGCAGTAGATTGTCTTTTGTGTCTGGCTTCTTTTGCTCAACAAAATGTTTTGAGATTTTCCACATCGCTGCACATAGCAACATTCCTTCTTTTTCATTCCTGAGTAGTATTCCACTGTGTGGCTATACCAATATAGCTCGTATAGTTTCTCCACTCACCTATAGATAGACATTTGTTTTTTTCACAGTGTTTGGCCATTATTAATAAAGCTTGTACAAGTAATTTTGTGAACACAAATGTACTTCTCTGGAACAGTGGGTGGAAGATCATGTGGGTGTTCAGCTTTAGTAGATCTTGACAGTTTGCCTGAGTGGTTGTTCCACTTTACACTCTCACTAGCACCCTGTGAAACTTCCAATTACTCCCAGTTCTTGCCCATACCTCAGTCTTTTCTCAGCTGTTAGGACTGGGGGATTTGGCGGGGGGCGGGGGACAAGGAGGGAAAGTAAGTAGGACAAACTCAATAAGCCTGCTCCAGCAGTCCAGTCTCCCTAAGCCCCTGACGAAATTAAATCTTCCTCCACAGTTTTCCAAAGAGGTTCAAGCATTTCATTTTCATTTAGTATAAGCTATCTCAGGGTCCATGTTCTAGACAAATTCAGAGCTAAAGTCATCAGAGGTATGTAACTTCAGCCAAAAAGCCCAATAAAGAGAAACCAGTCAATCCAGAGGGAGGCTTTACATAATATAAGGTAAATATTGTATGTACAAATAATAATTACATCCTAACACTTAGAGAGCACTTCCTGTGTACCCAACAGGGCCAGGATGAGGGTAACGCATGCAAAATTTAAGGGGGCACCAGGGACTTCCCGGGTGGCACAGTGGTTAAGAATCCACCTGCCAGTGCAGGGGACACGGGTTCAAGCCCTGGTCCGGGAAGATCCCACATGCCACGGATCAATTAAGCCCATGTGCTGCAACTACTGAAGCCCCCGCACCTAGAGCCTGTGCTCTGCAGCAAGAGAAGCCACTGCAATATGAAGCCCATGCGTTGCAACCAAGAGTAGCCCCTGCTCGCCGCAACTAGAGAAAGCCTGCGTGCAGCAACAGAGACCCAACGCAGCCAAAAATAAAATAAATAAATAACTTTTTAAAAGGGGGGGGGCACCAAATGCCAAACCAAACAAAAAGAACCCAAAAAACTCAGTCATCAAGATAAATTATATTTGAATGAACTATTTTAAAATCAAAATTAATTTAAAAAAATAAAAATAAAATCAATTTTTAAAATCTATCTAAAATCTATGATGAACAAAATATCAACATTTTAAATAAACACAGGGTCAGTAACAGTGCTGCGTGAAGCCGAGCCATATTGGCACCTGAGGCAAAAGGAAACGATCAGATCTACTGATCCTGTCTTTCTTTGGATTTTCTGCATTATTTTGATTTTTTAAAAATTGTGCTAGGACTTCCCTGGTAGCGCAGTGGTTAAGAATCTGCCTGCCAATGCAAGGGACATGGGTTCGAGCCCTGGTCCGGGAACATCCCACATACCGCGGAGCAAATAAGCCCCTGTGCCACAACTACTGAGCCTGTGCTCTAGAGCCTGCAAGCCACAACAACTACTGAAGCCCGCACGCCTGGAGCCTGTGCTCCGTGGCAAGAGAAGCCACCGCAATGAGAAGCCCACGCACCGCAACCAAGAGTAGCCCCTGCTCGCTGCAACTAGAGAATGCCCATGTGCAGCAACAAAGACCCAAAACAACCTAAAATAAATAAATACATACATAAACACATTAAAAAAAATTGTGCTAAAACATGTGTATCTTGAATTTGGGGGTGCCCCCTTAAATTCTGTGTCTGAGGCAAGTGCTTCCCCTCCTCACCCCAGTCCCTGTCCTGGTTGTTCAGCCTTGTTCTAAGAAATCTAAATATATGAACAGACTAATCACCACCTGGAGCAGATGAGGTGCGTGTATTAGCACATCTATTGTCCATATCCATTGTCGGGTGGTTAACAGGAGCTCCAGAGAGGATTAATCTCAGTCCCAAAGTCACATAGCTGGCAGGGATTCAAGCCCAGGCCATCTCTCATCATTAGACATGGCCGAAACCTCTACAGGTGGAGATAGAGGCCAAAGCCAGGTAAGTTGGAAGCCTGGAGAAAACCAGTCCCCAGGGACAGAGGAGGTGCTCCAGGAAAGCAGGTGGGAGGTGAGCTTGGAGTAATTAGATCATCTGAGATGATGCAGGAGGAGGAGGAGACCGAAGTTAGTTGAGTCCAGTAAAGAAGTCTGAAAAAAAAAAAAAAAAAAAAAAGAAGTCTGGGAAAACAGGAAAAAAAAAAAAAAGCCCAGCACACCCACCATCCATGCAGCCGTGGGCGGGGCAGGGGGGGTGGGTTTCTATGCTTCAAAACGAACAAACAAACAAACAATAACAAAAAACACAAGAAACGAAAAAACCCACAAACTTTAAATCCAGAAAAGATCAGAGCCTGCTAAAGGACTTCCACCACCCAAGATGAACAAATAGTAACATTTGTCACATTGGCTTGATTCACTTCAGAATTATTTTAAGATATAGAAGACTTGAAAACACCCACCCAAATGGCTAAAAAGGAAAAGACTCACAGTACTGAGGCTGGAGGAGAGGCTGTGGAGAGACCAGAATTGTCACTGCTAGCAGGCTTGTAAAATGAGAAAACCACTTTGGAAAATGATTTGGCAGTTTGTAATGAGGTTAGGCAGGGTATCTCAACCCCAGCACTCTTGACATTTGGGCTGGATCCTTCTTTGTGGTGGGAGCCATCCTGTGCATTATGGGATGTTTAGCATCTTTGGCCTCTCAATGCCAGTAGCACCCACGCCTCAGTGTCTCCAAACCAAAAATGCCTCCTGACGTTGGTAATGTCCCCGCCCCTGGGCGGGGAGGGGATCATCCCAGATCAGACCCATTGGATTGAACAGGCACCTGTGTCATGACTAAGCAGTCCTCCTAGGTATAGACTTAACAATCAATGAAACACTTTTTGTCCACAAAAAGATATGAACAGTGGACATTCTCTATGCATAAGAGCTCCAAACTGGAAACAACCGAAATGTCCATCAACAAATGAATGGATAAAGAAACTGTGCTCCATCCACACCATGGAATAACACTAGAAATAGAAAGGAATAAACTACTGATATACACAACATTATGGATGAATACCAAAAACATCGTATTCTTTGCAAACATACTAAAAATCACTGGACTGTACACTTAAAAAGGGTAAATTTTATGGTGTGTGAATTTTATTCTAATAGAAAACAAAACAAATGTATTGAGTGAAAGAATCTAGACATTTAAAAAAAATTTTAAATGATTCCATTAGGTATGAAGTTCGAGAACAGGCAAAATTAGTCTATGGTGATAGAATCTACACGAGGAGGTTACCTGGGAAAGAACACAAGTAAAACTTACGCAGCAGGCGAGTGGCCTGGGTGGTGCCACAGGGGTGTGTATGTATATACAAATTCACGGAGCTGCACACCAAAAGATTGGTGTACTTTACCATATGTAAATTATACCTCGATCAAAATAAAATAAAAGACATAACACCTTATCATTAAAGTGGAAGTCACTTCTGTTCACTTCCCTCACTCCACTCCCCTCCCCCACCAAATAAACATCCTCAATAAAAATAATGATACTGAACAGTTACTGAACGCCTATTCTGTGCTTTACAAGAATTCATTCATTTAAGCTTCCCAGCAACCTATGAGGTATGCGCCACTATTATCATCCCCTTTTACAGATGAAGAAACTGAGGCACAGAGCAGTGAAGTAACTTGCTCAGGATCTCACTGTTCATAGGCAGTGGTGTCAGGAATTGAACCCAGATAGCCTGGCGGGCCTCAGCCAGGATGCCAGGCATACTACAAGCCCGCTACTCTGAACATTCCACAAACTTAATACACAGTTTCACTTTCTGGTTTTTAGTAATTGATATAAACAATATCAAACTGTATAATTTTTTTAACTTGCTTTTTTATCCCCCCTCCCCGACCCCCACACATGGTGTTTTTGAGTTTAGCCTTGTTGATACATTTAGTTCTTCTGGTGTCAGATGAATCTACTCCCATTTATTTTCTCTGGCCTTGACTGGTGGAGACTTGGTTTGCAAAGAACCTTATCTTTTGAGAGATAACCCTCACTCAGTTCCTCCCCTTCTAAGAATCTACCAGTGGTTCCCACAGTCCTCAGGGTCAAGTCTGAATTCCACTCCCACCATCTGCAACATCTGGAGCCTTCCCTCTACTCCAGGTTCATCAGCAATTAAAAAAAAAAAAATCCAGCCATGTTTTATGATACCTGGTTTGTTCATCCATCTATTCATCCAGCAGCTATTTTTTGAGTACCTTCTGTGTGCTAGACCCTGTTCTAGGAGCCAGGGACCCAACAGTGAACAAGACAATGATCCCTGCCCTCTGGGAGCTGACATCTTCCTGGTGAAGTCAGACAAGAAAGAAAACAGTAAAGTCAAATTTATTAAAATTTGCAAGGAGGAAAAATCAAACTATGTGAGGAATAGAGTTTGGTAGGGATGGGGTGGGCCTTGTTTTAGGTGGAGATGCAGTCAGGGAAAACTTCTCTAAGAAGGTGACATTTAAGTAAAGATGGAAATAAAGTGAGAAAGATAGAATGCTAAGATGAGAAGGAAAAGCACTGCAGGCAGTGAGAACAGCCAGAGCAAAGGCCCTGAGGTAGGAATCAGCATGTGTGAGGAGCAGTGAGGAGGTCATGCAGCCAGAGTGTGAGTGAGGGGATTGGGGTGGGAGATGTAGGCAGAGGAAGTGGGACATGCCGAGTTCTACCTCACCCACCTCTAGGCCTTTGCCCTGACTGTTCCTTACCAGACACCCACTTTTCCTCTTTTTTTTTTTTTTTTTTTTTTTTTTTTTTTGCAGTACGTGGGCCTCTCACTGCTGTGGCCTCCGCCGCTGCGGAGCACAGGCTCCAGACATGCAGGCTCAGTGGCCATGGCTCACAGGCCTAGCCGCTCCGCGGCATGTGGGATCCTCCGAGACCGGGGCACGAACCCGTGTGCCCTGCATCGTCAGGCGGACTCTCAACCACTGCGCCACCAGGGAAGCCCTTCCTCTTTATCTATTTTGTAACTTCCTAATTTGTCCCTTAGTGCCAGCCATTCTGCCTCCTCTATAGTGGGGCACCTATGTCCTCAAGGCGTTCACTGGACTGGGATACCTTTCTCCTGACAGCTCACAGTGTATGCATTCACTCATTCCACAAAGACTGAGCGAGCTTAGGCCAGTTACTGGGAAATTTCAGAGAGGAGTGATGCTTAAAATAAATAACCAGAGATGACAGGGCATGGAGGTGCTCTGGGAAGCAGAGGAGTTGACATTTAAACAGAGATCTAAATGATCAGAAGAGGCCAGCCTTGGGGAGATGTGAGGAAAGGGCATTAAAGACCAGGGAACAGCCAGTGCAAAGGCCCTGTGGTTGGAAATAAGGTGAGAATATTTGAGGAACAGGGAGAAGGCCAGTTTTGCTGGATGGGGATGAGGAGAGTGGAGGGGGATGCAGCTGGACAGGTGGGCAGAGGCCTGACAGGACCATCCTGTAGGCCAGGTGAGGAGTGGTGTTTTTCCTAAGAGCTCCAGAGAGCCAGAAACAGGTTTTCCAGCAGGCAGAGCTGTGGGGGTGGATGTGATTTAGGGTTTCCAAGGCCCCAGAGAGGACTGGAGAGAGGCCAGAGGAGCTACAGGGAGGTGCTGGTGCAGTTATCATATTTGGCTGAGATTATACAATAAGTCCTTGGTCTCCCTGTTTCAAGCCCAGAGTGCGACTCTGTTTCCAGTGCTACCAAAGTCCCCAGTGGGTGCTGATAAATATTCACTGAGTAAATGAATGCCGGAAGCTTGGAGAGAGAATTTGGCAGGGTTCCCCAGCTCCATCCGGGGAGGCAGCCTGGAAACCTGGCAGGCAGCAGAGGGCCCATCCCTGGATAAGGTGACCCAGTTCCTGGGCTGGCTCTCAGCCTTGCTTTGCCCCCTCATCCCCATCTGTAAAATGGGTGGGCTGGGGAATTAGAGGAAGACAGGGCAAGGACTATAAACATCCTGACTTTATAATTGGGGTGAGGGGCTTCTCTCTGAGCCTCAGTTTCATCATATTTAAATCAAGAGAAAAAGAACTAGCTCAAAGGTTTCTTTAATTCAATGGATGAATATTTGAGGAACTGCCAGGAAAGGTGCAGCT
>NW_006796961.1:349968-354209 GCF_000442215.2 Lipotes vexillifer | reverse complement strand
GGGAAAGAGGTGGGAGAATAGGAGAGAGGGAAGGTGAAGGGGGCAGATCGTGCAGGGCCTTGTGGGCTGCGGGTAAGACTTTGGCTTTTACTCTGAGGAAAGTGGGAGCCAAAGAGGGATCTAGGCAGAGGAGGGACATGACCTGACTCAGGTGTTCCTAGGAGTCCTTGGGGTGTTGTGCGGAAAAGAGACTACGAGGTCGAGGGAAGAGCCGAAAGACCTGGGAGGAGGCGACTGCACTGGTCCAGGCGAACGATGATGAAGACTGGACCCGGTGGAGATAGTGGAAGGGTGAGAAGTGGGTGGATTCTGGATTTGTATGATTTCTCCTCCTCCTCCTTCTCGTTCTTTCTCTGATAACCACCACCACCACCACCAACCAGCCCCAAAGAGTCGCCCAAAGGAAAAAGGGAGAAAGAAAACATCCCGCCCCGGTCTCTGGAACGGTGCAAACCACTCACAGCTGCCGGTAACCAAGGTACCCGCAGCCCTCCACGCTCTGGCGGGTCCCAGGAGGGCGCCAATGAGGCGGCGCTGCCAGGGAACGCTCCCCGCCCCGCGCCCCAGGGACCGCGGCTTGGCCCAGTCACCGGATTTGAAAGGGAGTGCGGGGTCGGCCACGAGCCCGGCTGCATGCTACAGAGACTCCGGAGACCCTGAGAGGCTCCTCAAAGGTCTCCACCTTCTGCCTCCGATAGGGCAGGAGTCTGCATTGTGGAGCGCCACCTGCATGCAGCAGCCCCGAAGAAGAGGCGGGCCCCCATTTTACAGCAGGGAAAACTGAGGGCTCAGCGGCCACAGGGCCCGCAGCGAGTCCGTGACGGATTTAGGGTTCAAATCCCTTTTCATAACAACGGCAAAAACACTAAAAATCACAGCAGCTAAACTTTATTGAGCTGTGTATTCACAGCACTTGGCATGTACTGTCTCATTTAATTTTGCCAACACCTAAGGGGTGGGTAGGTAAATCCTTCCCGTTTTACCGATGAGGGGCTTTTAGGGTTTGGGGACTCCCCCAAGGCAGGCGGGGATTTGAACACAAGTCTGCTCAGAGCTTGTCTCCAGCCTATGGGGAAGCTCCTGTGCCTTAGAATGACGGACCGTTCCAAGCGGCCTAAAATTGCAAACACAGGCGGGGATGAATTGGTTTTGTTTTTTGAGAGATCCCGGGAGGCCCAAAGGCCTCCACAGCTCCCCGCTTTAACGTGGCTCACTCTTTTCATCGGGTTCCTGCGCGCTCAAATGGGGCACCCGTGGGCAGAGGGAGGATTCAGAAAGAGGAAAAGGCTGGGGAAGAGGACGAGGCGCTTTCGGCCGGGAACGGGGGCGTCCGGCAGGCAGGACCTCGCAGCCCCGGGGGCCGCCGGGAGCCGCGCCCCCTCGGCCCCGCCCCCTCCTCGGGCGCCGACCTAGGCGGTCACGTGACCGAGCCAGGCGGCAGCTGGGGCCGGAGGGCGAGGCGCGCGGACACGGCGGCCAGGCCAGGCGGGGCTAGAGCTGAGCAGGCCGGAGAGGGCCGTGCGCCCGGGGCGGGGGGGTCGCGCCGCGCCCGCCCCCTCCCCGCCCCGCGTGGGGCGTACGCACGCTCCTCTCACCGCCCCTCTCTCTGCGCGGGGACCCCTGGCGGACGGCGCGTGGACATGGCCAGCGATGCTTTGCAGGTAGGCGCACCTGCGTCCTCAGCCCCCTGGCGGCCAGCCGGCACCGGGGACCCCCGCCCTCGCGCTGCCGGAGCCCCCGGGATCGGGGCGGCCAGGGCGGGTCCCCCCCTCCCCCGAGCACTGGGCGCCCCCTCCCTGGGCCAGCACCGTGGAGCCAGCACCGTCCCCTTCTCAGCAGGTGGAGGTACGCACAAGGGGGGAGCAGGGAGGTCCTCAAGCACCCCCAAGCTCCGCCCTTCCCCGAGAATTAGAGGGGCCGCGGCGGAGGCTAGAATTCAGGTGTCTGTGGCTGGTTGTGCATCCCGGTGCCTGTCGCCCCTGCCACTCGTTCTCCCTCCCAGCGTTCGGTTCCGGGCAGGTGCATCTCCACCTGAGCAGGTGCCTGGCGCGGTGCCCCGGGAAGGGAGGAGGCCGCCCGGCCCGTTCCTCTCCCCCGCACAACAAAGCTCCAGCCGCCCCCACCTCCAGACTGAGCTTTACGATGGTCCCGACGCCACCCAGATTGTCACCTGTTGCCGGAAGTGCCAGAGTCACCTCATTAGGTCGGGGGACGGGCCACCCAGCTGCCAGGTGGAACCTTATCCCAGGTGGGGAGTGTCCATATCAACAGACTGGGGATTCTCTTATACCTGGAATCCCACCTGGGCATGGGCTGGGTCACCCCACAACATACACACACACACACACACACACACACACACACACACACACACACACACACACACACACACACACACGCAGAGGCACAGCTGACTGACACCAACCTGCCTCCCAGCCAGGTTCTTCCTGTGCCACCTTGTGGACATCACAGCCCGGGACTCACCTTCCCTATTTGTGGCTAGCAGTGCCAGGGTGACTTCTGAAACTTCTTTCATTCAGTGACCCAAATCTGAGACATGTCCTGTACCTCTGGTGCCCCCATTAGCGCCTCATCACCCCTCCGTCGTCCTGTGGTTGCTGTGTAACTGGGTTCTCGTCTCCTTCTGCACCTGCCCCCACATCCCCTTTGTGTCTGTCCCATGACCCCCATCCCCCATCCCAGTCCTGCTGATGGCCTGCCAGCCTTGCCGAGGAGCTGGGCGTATCTGGTGTTGCCGATCACACAAGGTCAGACCTTGGGGGCTGGGGAGGGCTGGGGTCTCTGCCTCTACACCTCAGCCCTGGGAGGGCTGTGTAGGAATCCCCTGGCGCATGCATGCGCTTGGCGTGTAGCAAACATGACCCGGACGGAGGCTGTGATTCCTGGAACGAGGCTGGACCTGTGCCCTGGTCCCCTTTCCCATCTCCTTCCTGCTCTCTTCCCCTATCCTGGTCATTCCTTTCTCGTGGCTGCTTGGGTCTGCTAAACTGTCCCTCTGTCTGTCCCAGTGTGTGCCTGTCCATTCTGTGTCCAGCAAACGGATGTCCTGTCCAGATTCCGGAAACGCCCAAAGCATTGAAATCTCCGGACATGGGGTCTGGGTCCCTGGCCACTCTGGGAAGAGGGGAATTCTGGAAGATGGACCATCTGGACCTGGGGTCTCCTGCTTCATGGTGGGAGTTGAGGGAGCAGGGATTCTTCAAGGCCAGGCCAGGCTCCTGATTCATGGGTTCATCATGCTGGCCCTCAGGTGACCCCTGCCCTAGGTAGGAGTGAGTCACCCAAGAGAGGAGAACCCAGGAGGGCGGGCCTCCCTCCCTCCCTGCTCTGCATATTCTCAGGCCTCAGCTGCTGGAGGAGGTGGGGCTGAGGGAGCCTGCCTGGACTTCCCTCATTTGACCTGGCCCTGCTCCTGGCTGTACCCCTGCTCTGCCTGCTGGGGATAGGGTGGGGCTGGGTGGCAGATGGGGCCTGGTTGGTAGCAGGTGGTATTAGGTGAGCCTGAGTTTAAATTCCAGAGCTCTCACTTCCTAACAGTGTGTCCTAGGCCCCGTGCCTTTCCCTCTCTGAGCCTTGGTTCTGCCGTCAAAAAAATGTAGCTGGAGGGTTTTCATGGTGGGGAAAGACGTAGACCAGGCCAGCACCTTGCAGGTGGGGCTGCTGTGAAATCCTTCCTGGGTCATGGTCAGCAGCTCAGCGTGTGCATCTGTGTCCTTTAATCCAGGGTTTCTAAGCCTCAGCACTATTGACATTTGGGGCTGAATCATTCTTTGAGATGGAGGCTGTCCTGTGTACTATAGAATGTTGAGCAGCATCCATGGACTCAACCCAGTAGATGCCAGTAGCACCCCCAGTTGTGACAACCAACCGAAAATGTCTCTGGATATTGCCAAATGCCCCCCAGAGTGGGGTGGTAGAGGAGGCGATCCCCTCCCCCATGGAGAACTGCTGCTGCCACCTCTCTGAGCCTCAGTTTCCTCACCTGTAAAGTGGGGGAGAATTATGGCAGTTGCTCAGGGTAAATGTAGGGGTCAGTAGGATCATGGGAGTGATGCTTTTGGCCTGAAGTAAATCCTCCCTGGGGGCAGCTGCCCTTGAGGTTGGTCGGGAGCCACCCATGACTTTCTTCATCTCTGAAATGGGTTCTCATGGCGGCGGCAGATAATGTATGTGGGGCTCTTCATGCCACACTGACACCTAGCTCAGATTCTGGGCATTCC
>NW_006796961.1:322527-349938 GCF_000442215.2 Lipotes vexillifer | reverse complement strand
TGTTTGAAATCCTAGCTCTGCCTTCTGCTGGCTGTAGGACTTTGGGCTAGTTACATCACCGCTCCAGGCCTCAGTTTCCTCATCTTGAAAATAGGGTGATAATAGGGACTTTCCTGGCAGTCCAGTGGTTAAGACTCTGTGCTTCCACTGCAGGGGGCATGGGTTTGATCCCTAGTCAGGGAATTAAGATCCGGCATGCCATGCGGCATGGCCAAAAAAAGAAGAAAGAAAATGGGGTGATGATAGCACCTCCTGGGGTTGCATTAGTTGACCTGGGTGCAGCTTGTAGTAACTGCTACCATACTTGAGCTTTAATAGAGACACTCTCACCCCAGCCCTCCAGCGCTGCCTCCTCACAATGTGGGCCTCAAGGAGGTGCCGCTGGGCTGGCCAGGCCCCTTAGGCCTCCAAGCTGTGGTCAGCAGCAGCGAAAGACCGAGCTGAGAAGAATCCGGAAGCTGGGACAGGCTGCATCTGCAGGAAGGGGGCTGGGCCACCCATATAAGCACTCATGGGTGTTTGCATATAAGTGTGCACAGGGGTAGACGCAGGGGGTGTGCACACACTTGCTAGCCTGCGATGCGTGCACATGCCTATAGGTGTATGAGAGTGTGTGCACACCCAAGCCAGCCCCTGGAGCCTGTATACGTGGGGGAGGCTGCTCTTCATGTCCACACTAGTGGGCCTGTGAATGTGTGCACGCTCTGTACGCCTTGGGCATCCTCTTGGGACAGGGAGCAGGGGCCATCCCCGGGGTGCCTCCAGAGAAGCCGGCTCAGGCCTGGAGTGGGGACTGAGAGGAAGGCCCTCTAGATGCCCCAGAGGCCCGGAGCTGGCCTTTTGCAGGGGTTGCTGGGAGCTAGCAGGAAAGAGGAAGTCGCAGGCGAGAGGCCCTGGCGGGGCTGAGGTTCAGGAAGAGGGCGGGGCCCTCAGCCGGGACCCAGGATGGCGGAGGCCAATCCCCCTTTGGACCGGGAGCTGGAGGTGCGGGCTGGGGTCCTTGTGGGGGGGCCAGCAGAAGAGGGCCCCAAGTGGCACAGGCCAGAGGCTCTGCCCTCGGTACCTCTCGGTTTTGGACTGAAGGGAGGAGATGGGGTGTTAGACTTGGAGTTTTCTGCTTGAGAGATGAAACTGTGTGGGGCCCTTTGGGCTTCCAGGCTGGGGAGATAGAGGAGGAAAGGGAGGGGGCTCTCCTCTTTCGGGTGCCAGTTTAGGAGGGGAGATGGGGCCTGTCCCCGGGATCTAGTTTGGGGGTACAGCAGGGGATAGATGAGGCCTCGCCCCGTGTCCTCCTCTTTCGTGGGTATAGCAGAGGGAAGGTGAGGCCCGCCCTCAGTACCTCCTAGTTTGAGGGCACAGCAGCGAGGAAAAGGGGCCTAGGACCCCAACCTTATGGTTTGGTGGGGCATCAGAGGCCTGCCCTTCATACTTCCTTGTTTGGGGAGCAGCAGAGGGAAGATGAAACCCGCCCTCAGTACCTCATAATTTGGGGGATAGGGGAGTGGAGATGGGGCCTACCCTTGGGACCTCCTAGTTTAGGGGGGCAGCAGAGGAGAGAAATGGGTCTGCCCTCAGGATCTTGTCATTTGGGGGGCAACAGAAGGGAGACAAGGCCTGTTCTTGGGACCCCCTAATTTGGGAGGACAATGGAAGGGAGATAGGGCCCGTCCTTGGGGACCCCCTAGCTTGGGGGGCACAGTGGTGGGGTGATGGGATCTGACCTGAAGAATCCCACTGGCATAAGGACAGATGAAGGGAGATTGAACTGTATTTGTGGTCCCCTAGTCTGAGGGGACAGGGAAGGAGAAGCCCCTGCCCTCGGGACTTCGCGGTTTGGGGATGTCTGAAAGCAGGGACAGGGCCTTGCCTCACCTCCCACTTTTGGTGGCGGGGCGGGGCGGTGCCGATCAGAGGACGTAGAGCCGGCCCTGTGTCAGGAGTTACAGTCTGGGAGGGGGCCAGGCCAGGTTGGCTGAGCACGGTCTGCACCCCAGAGTCCTCCTGGCCCCACTGACCCTGCTCCGTCCTCCGCAGAGCGAGCCACGCAGCTGGTCCCTGCTGGAGCAGCTGGGCCTGGCGGGTGCCGACCTGGCAGCCCCCGGGGTGCAGCAGCAGCTGGAGCTGGAACGGGAGCGGCTGCGGCGGGAGATCCGCAAGGAGCTGAAGCTGAAGGAGGGCGCCGAGAACCTGCGGCGGGCCACCACCGACCTGGGCCGCAACCTCGGCCCCGTGGAGCTGGTGCTGCGTGGCTCCTCGCGCAGACTCGACCTGCTGCACCAGCAGCTGCAGGAGCTGCACGCCCATGTGGTGCTGCCCGACCCCGCGGCTGGCGTGCACGGTAAGCCAGGCTTCCCCGGGGATGCGGGACAGCAGGGGGTTCCACTGCCCAGGGCTCACTGGCTGTGTCCTATAGCGAGGCCAGCCCATCGCCTCTGACCTCCAGGGAGACACACTCGGTCACAACAGCACCGAGCCTCAAAATACAGGCAGACCAAAGGCCAAAAGCAACACCCAGAGAAAGGTACACACAGTCACACCCACACCTGGACAACACCAAAGGGCTTACACGGGGTCACACGAATATCCAGACTCACAGAGTCATACCACCACCCGGACAACACCCAAAGACTCTTTCTAAAATATCTTTAATTTTTATTGATTAAAAAATTTTTCAATTGTGATCAAAAAACACATAACAAAATTCGTCATTTTTAAGTGTACAGTTCAGTGGTGTTGAGTAGATTCACATTATCGTGCAAGGGATCTGCAGAACTTTTTCATCTTGCAACCAAAGACAAAGGTGTAACACACATCACATCAGTAGCCAGAGACATTCACAACACGGTCACACCAGCACCCAGACAACTCCTAAGGGCATACACACTATCATATGAATTCCCAGAGACTTGCATACTGGCACCCAGCACCCAGAGAAATGCATGCACAGTCACACCGACACACAGACAATACCCAGAGACTCGCACATGCTCACGCCAACCCCCAGAGATTCACACACACACAGAGCTGCCCAACCCCTACAGACGTCAACCGACCTGTCAACAGCCTGAGACTTATACACAATCGGACAAGGCCTGAAGACTCAACACCACTTAGCCCAACACCCATATACCACTTAGGTGTGTCAACAGCTAGAGACCAACATTGTCATGTCAACACTCAGAGATACAGTTCAGCCGACACCCAAAACCTCATCCGGTCACAGCTGCACCCAGAGTGACCTGGACAGTCACACCACTCGCTGGAGACTCACAGAGCCATGCCAGCATCCAGAGACACGCATGTCCGGCTGTACCAGAACCCAGACACGTGGACACAGTTGTACCAGTGCCAGGAGATCAGAAAGCACAGTTGTGCCAACAGTCGGAAGCATATGCCTAGAGTCACCACCAGCACCCAGAATCTCACACAGTCATTCTAACACCTCGAATCTCACAGTTACACTAGCACCTGGGGAGACACACACTCGCTCAGTTATGCCAACACCCTGCGGGTCACAGACCTAACCACCGCCACACCCACGGATGCCCACAAAGCTGTGTAAGTAGTTGGGGACTTCCGTACGAAGGTAGATACAGTCACACCAGCACCAAGGACTCAGCGCACACCTGGACACTTGCCTGTGCTCATTCATGCTGGTCCTGCCCCAGTCCTGCAGGGGTTTCCCTATGAGGGCTGGGGTGGTTGGGCCCTCTGGACCCTGGTCCCCAGCTCTTCCTCTCCCTGGCCCTGGGGGTGGATCCTCTCAGCTGGGGCAAAACCACCTGGGCAGATGGAGGTGAGGGCCGTGGTGACTCTGCCCCATCTACCCCCTCCAGATGCCCCCCAGTCCCCCTGTGCAGGCGGCCCAGCCTGCTCAGCCACCAACCTGAGTCGCATGGCCGGCCTGGAGAAGCAGCTGGCCATCGAGCTGAAGGTGAAGCAAGGGGCGGAAAACATGATCCAGACGTACAGCAATGGCAGCACTAAGGTAGGGGCAGCGTGAGTACACACCCACCGTGTGCATGTACACCCACAAGCGCATACAGTCTGGGGGGGGGCAGGGTGGCACCTACATCTGCTCCCTTGGGAGTCTAGGGTCCTCTGGGTTGGGGACAGAGGGGCTGATGGGTGGCTTTGCAGCAGGACTGGGGTGCGGGCAGCTCATGGGGGCATATGGGAAACAGGGTAACTGTGGGTGATGTCAGACAGACACATGGCAGAGACTGTCCCCCCCAAAGTCAGTTACCCCCAGAGATGGTCAGGGCAACATGCAGCCTCTCACTGCTGGTGGTCTCTCTCTGACACTTGTACATGCAGATCAACACCTAGGTGCACACATATCATCATCCTAACATCTAGAGACACAGCCATGGTCATGACAACACCTAGAGACACACAGACACACATACACCGTCATAAGATCTAGAGTCACATCAGTAACAATGCTCATAAACACGTGGAGGATGACCACCAGAGCAACCTCTAGATACAGAGAGACACACACCATCGTATAACGCCCGGACACACAGCACAGGCCAACAGACCGCCTAGACACACAGACACACACATTATTAAATTCACACTCAGAGACCAGAATTGTCACACAGGTGTTCCCCCAGTTGTACCAACACTGAGCACACAGTCATAGGTTTGCACCAACACCCAGAGATACACTCACAGCACAGTCAGACCTACAGCTAGAGACCCAGAGAGCACCCATGCCTATGTGCACACACAGATGTGAATATTATGTGGGAGGGCACAAGCCATGCAGAATTTTTTTTTTTTAACCTTTTATTGATGTGTAACAAATGGACGTAAAGTGCAGAAAACTTAAGTGTACAGACCAATGAATTTTCATCTGGGTACACATCACCCACATCGAAATACAGAACACTTCCTGTCACCCAGAAAGGGTTCCCTCCTGCCGCCTTCAGTCAGTACACAGGCTTCTTTCACCACAGGTTAGCAGTGCCTGGTTTTGAAACACAGCACCAGGTAGATGGGAAAATCCACAACCAGTGTCCGGTGCTTGTACACAGCACGGGGTCCTTGGCTATGCCCAGTCATCGCTGTGCCTTGATCTGCACACACAAACATCGGGACTCCACTTACTGCAGCTGTCTCACATCCAGTCACCCTTGGACTCACCCACGTGGCTACAGTCAAGGCTACACCCACCATGGGGAACACTTACACACGTACGCCATTCTGAGAGCTGACACAAATACAGTGCCTGCTGGTGCAAGGCACGGCTCTGAGCCCTACACACAGTTTAGCTCCTTTAATTCTCAGCCCAGTGTTGCTTGGCGCTATTAGTACTCCCCTTCCTGCAGATGAGCAAACAGGCCCAGAGTAGTTGAGCGGCTTGCCCAAAGTCACACAGCTGTTAGGCGGCAGAGCCAGGATTCAAATGCCATGGGCTACGTCTCCCATCAGCACCCAGGAGCACACGGAGGCACATGTTATCACACCCACACGTGAATGCTCTGTCACAGGGTCACCCAGGGCCTGCACAATGTGGACAGCAGGACTGGTGGTCAGACCCTCATCTGCCCAGCCTTTCCCTCATGGCCCATCTCTGCCTCCAGGACCGGAAGCTGCTGCTGACGGCCCAGCAGATGCTGCAGGACAGTAAGACCAAGATTGACATCATCCGCATGCAGCTCCGCCGGGCGCTGCAGGCCTGCCAGCTGGAGAGCCAGGCGGCCGCAGACGAGGCCCAAGGTGAGTCCCTTGCCCTGAAAAAGCCTCACCTGCATTCCACCTTGGAGAGTTCAGCTCCCAGCCCCACGAGGGGTCCCTTTCTGAGGCAGGGAGGTGGGTGCTGTGACTCACCATGTGACTGGAGCCCATTCCTGACCCTTGCCAAGCCTCAGTTTCCCATTTTGTCCTATTTCAGATTTGCATGTGATCATGTATTGGCAAACTAAGGTTCTTGGACCAAATCTGCTACTGCCGCCTTTTTTTTTTTTCAAATAAAATTTTATTGGTGCCCAGCCATGCCCATTCATTTACTATCACTTAAGGCTGCTTTTGCACTACAACAGCAGTGCCAAGTAGTGGCAACAGAGCCTGTGTGGTCTACAAAGCCAAAAATATTTACCCTTTGGCTCTTTACGGAAATAATGAGTGGACCTCTGGACTAGGTGGTTGCCTTGTCACGTTGGCCCCTGTGGTGTAGAACTGTGGGTGTCCACGGTGTGTGTGTGTTTCTTTGTTTGTCTCAGTGTATGAATGCCTGGGGGTGTCTCAACCCCATTGTTAGCCTGAATTTGTCACAGGGTCTTGATGTATTGTGTGCAGAGAAGATTATCTGTGCTACTGATTGTGTCAGTGTATCAGCTACTGACGTGTGTCAGCGATGCTGACCACGGGGACCAGAGGTTGCATGCAAACAATACATAATAATATTATGGTGCCGCAGCTCCTCCATAATAATATCCTGCCCTGTAACTATGGTAGTTTCTGTGTCACCATGAGAAGTAAGTGTCAGCTCTTGGTGGGTGTTAGTACATTTTGGCTGCTGTACCACAATACCACAGACTGGGGGTGGGGGCATGTAAACGACAGACATTTATTTCTCACTGTTCTGGGGGCTGGGAAGTCCAGAATCAAGGCGCCGGCAGATCCAGCGTCTGGTGAGAGCCCTCTTCCAGATTCATAGACAGCTGCTTTCTTACTGCATCCTCACTGGTAGAAGGGGCAGGGGAGCTCTCTGGGGTCCCTTTTATAAGGACACTGGTCCCATGCGTGAGGGCTCCGCCCTTATGACCTAATCACCTCCCACTGGCCCCACCAACTAATACCATCATATTGGTGGTTGGGTTTCAACGTATGAATTTTGCAGGGACACAAACATGCAGTCCATAGCAATAGGGCTTGGAACTCGGATGACAGTGTGTGTGTCTTTGTAGCGGGGAGGTGTCGGCGTGACTGTGTGGTTGTTCATCTGTACTTTGAATGCCTACGTGGGCTTCTCAGTGCCAGTGTGTGATGGTATGATCACGGCCCTGTGCTTTTGGGTGACATTGTAACTTTTGGTGACAGCCTGATTTTGTCCCCATAAGTGTAAAAGCCTTGATGACTGTTTGGGCACATGTGACAGCAGTCCCGGTGGGTGCCACACAGCTGTGGGTGACTGTGACTGTCTGAGTGCCCAAGTCTGAGTCTAGGTCATTGTGCAGGACAGCGAGACCGTCCTTGGAATCTACAGCCTTGGATAAGGGTGACCGTGACCTTGTTTCTCTGAGTGACAAGTTTCCTGCAACTGGGTGACAGTGTATCCTTGTGCCTGTCCCTATGCCATTGGATCTCTGTGTCTATGGGTATCAGTGATGCTGCCCTGCCTATGTGACAGTATGATGGCATTTCTTTACCTGTCCCTATGTCTTATCCATGTGGCAGTGTGATTGTGTTCCTCTGATTCTCCCTGGGCTGGAGATAGAGCCCTGGGAGTTTTGCCACTCTGTGACTGTGTCCTATAAGGGTATTTATGTTTTGTGACCATTTCCCTCTGCCCCTGTGACTGTGTCCCTTTGCTGGGGGTTGACAAGGCATATATCTGTGTAATAGCCTCACCACTGTGACAGTGTCCCTATGTGGCAGTGTGATGGCATCTTTGTGAGAGTGTGTGTTCCTCAGCGTGTGTGTGTGTGTGTTCCAGTGCCTACACTGGTGACAAAGTGATAATGCCACTGTCACCCTGTGAGTGACAGTGTGACGATGTCTGTGTGACACTGTTCCTGTTCTCCCAACTACATTATATTTCATGGGGTGGGTGGTCACTATGCATTTATCCAGACCCCTGCTGGAGGAAATGAGGTTGTTTCCAGTCTTTTGCTCTTAGAAGGAAGGCTGTGAATAACCGTGTAGAGGTGTTTTTTAAAAAAATAAATGTATTTATTTATTTATTTTTGGCTGCATTGGGTCTTCATTGCTGCGCATGGGCTTTCTCTAGTTGCGGTGAGCGGGGGCTACTCTTCATTGCGGTGCGCGGGCTTCTCATTGCGGTGGCTTCTCTTTTTGCAGAGCACCTAGGCGCGCGGGCTTTAGTAGTTGTGGCACGTGGGCTCAGTAGTTGTGGCTCGTGAGCTCTAGAGTGCAGGCTCAGTAGTTGTGGCGCACGGGCTTAGTTGCTCCGCAGCATGTGGCATCTTCCTGGACCAGAGCTCGAACCCGTGTCTCCTGCATCTGCAGGCGGATTCCTTTTTATGTATTTATTTATTTATTTTTGTGGTACGCGGGCCTCTCACTGTTGTGGCCTCTCCCGTTGTGGAGCACAGGCTCCGGACGCGCAGGCCCAGCGGCCATGGCTCACGGGCCCAGCCGCTCCGCGGCACGTGGGATCTTCCCGGACCGGGGCATGAACCCGTGTCCCCTGCATTGGCAGGCGGACTCTAAACCACTGCGCCACCAGGGAATCCCGGCAGGCAGATTCTTAACCATTGCGCCACCAGGGAAGTCCCTGCAGAGGTGTTTTTTATGGGATAAAATCCCTGAACTGGGATTGCTGGATCAAAGGGTAAATACATTTGTGATTCTGATAGAAATGGCCGAACTGCCTCCATTGGAAAGCCACTTGTATTCCCATTAGCAATGAATAAAAGTTACTATTTTTTTTTAAGTGTCCCTGTGTCTGTGTGACTATATCCTATCCAGTTGCCATGGTATCCCTGCGACAGTCCCTGGGGATGGAGTGGGACCCTGACAATGTATCCGTCCCTAAGACTTTGTTAATGGTGTGCCTGTATATATGACTGTCCCCGGGTGACAGCTTAACTACATCCCTGGGACTGTCCATGTGGGTGTGAGAGCGTCTGGATAAAAGAGGGACAGCATCTGGGTGGGAGTGTGGCCGTCTGCCTGTGGGTGACAGTGTGACTGTGTCACCATGACCCCCCACCTTGGGAGCAAGTGATGCATATTGATGGCCGTCTGTCTGTGGCCAGTGCTTGTTCCTGCAGATGGCTGCGTGTCTGGGACCGGGCTGGTTGGACCTGGGCCCAGGCTAGCCTCACTGCCTCGTGTCCCACACCCACAGGGAGTCCGGACCTGGGGGCCATGGAGCTGCGCATCGAGGAGCTGAGGCACCACTTCCGAGTCGAGCACGCGGTGGCAGAGGGCGCCAAGAACGTGCTGCGCCTGCTCAGCGCTGCCAAAGCCCCAGACCGCAAGGCTGTCAGCGAGGTGAGGGACGAGGTGTCGACCCAGAGGGGTGGGGCTTCAGCGAGGGGTGGGACCTCATTTTCAGGGAGCCCCGGGGTAGGACCCAAATGCCTGAGGGCTTGGGCTTCCAGGGAGGAGCTCCAGGTAGGACTTAGCCAGTCTGGGGGAGGGGCCTGAGTCTGCACTCGGGGAGGGGCGTGCTGGATCCCGCCCCCAGCCCGGCCAGGCTCCTCCCACCGCAGGCGCAGGAGAAGCTGACCGAGTCCAACCAGAAGCTGGGGTTGCTTCGGGAGGCGCTGGAGCGGCGGCTTGGGGAGCTGCCCCCTGATCACCCGAAGGGGCGGCTGCTGCGCGAGGAGCTTGCTGCGGCCTCGTCCTCAGCCTTCAGTGCCCGCCTGGCCGGGCCCTTCCCCGCCATGCATTATAGCACCCTGTGCAAGCCCGCGCCGCTCACAGGTGGGTCCCGACGTCCCCCGCTCAATCCGGACCCTACCTCCCGCAGCTCTGGACTCCTGACCCCTCTGAGTCCCCCAGCCCCGAGATCTCCAACCGGGATCTCCACTCTCCCCAACCCTGGACTCCCATCCCACTGTTCCCTCCCTTCTCCATTCACCCCAACCCTCTGGACCTGGGCCCCATTTCCCATGGCAGACAGCCGCATGCACCTGGACTTCCCACCACGCCTTGCCCTCTGAGGGATTCTTGCCCCCATCCCCATCCTCACTTTCGCCACCCCTCCCCAAATGGCCCTGCCTTTTTTCTCCAGCCAGAGTCCCCCAGCCCAGTCTCACAGTCCCTTGCTCTCAGAACCCTCAGCCCTGAACCTTTGTCCTCCAACCCCCAGGCTCGCCAGCCCCTCCCTCCTTAGATCCCTCAGCCACTACCTCCCCAGACTAGCCCTACCATAGACCCCAGCCCCAGTGTCAGACCTCAGATCAGCCTGCCGAATCTAAGCCCGGACTCCTAGTCCTACCTGGCTCACCACCGCCTGGACCTTCAGCCTACACCCTGAACCTCTCTTCTGTCACTAAACCCCAGCATCCAGACCCCCTCCGCAGATTGACCCACCCCTCCCCTTGTCCCATGTTTCTCACTTCTGGACACAGCCATCCCTGCATCAGACCCCCTGCCTCACCCTGACAGTCCCTCACCACCTCCCACTTGCATGCTGGCCACTTCTGCACACGCCCACTTTACCTGCAGGCCCTTCCCCTCGTCCTGCCCCAGATGTGACCCACCCCCCCCCGCGTCATGAGCCTGCCCCTCTCTCAGGGACCCTGGAGGTGCGTGTAGTGGGCTGCAGAGACCTTCCAGAGACCATGCCTTGGAACCCCTCACCTTCAGTGGGGGTGCCTGGGACCCCTGAGAGCCGCACCCCCTTCCTGAGCCGCCCAGCCCGGGGCCTTTACAGCCGAAGTGGAAGCCTCAGTGGCCGGAGCAGTCTCAAAGCGGAATCCGAGAACACCAGTGAGTGGGCATTGAGGGTCTGGAGGGATGAGGTGGGGTGGGGGGGGTCCTGGATTTCCCACATTTGTAACATTCTTAAAAATTAGTACAGCACACCCATTAGGATGGATACCGCAAAACAAAACAAAACAAACAACAGCTGCTAAGGAGGATGTGGAGAAATTGGAACTCTTCTGCACTGTTGGTGGAAATGTAAAATGGTGCCGCCACTGTGGAAAACAGTATGGCAGGTCCTCAGATGATTAAACATGGAATTACAATATGATCCAGCAATCCCGCTTCTGCGTAAATACACAAAAGAGTTAAAAGCAGGGTCTCGAAGATATATTGGTATACCCATGTTCATAGCAGCATTATTCACAATGGTCGAAGGTAGAAACAACCCAGTGTCTTTTGACGGATGGATGGGTAAACAAAATGTGGTCCATCCATGCAATGGAATATTTCTCTGCCTTGAAAAGGAAGGACATTCTGAAACATACTGCAACATGGATGAACTTGAGGACATTACGCTAAGTGAAATAAGCCAGTTATAAAAAGACAAGTGGTACATGATTCCACTTATATGATCCAGAGTGGTCAGATTCATAGAGATAATGGTTGAGGGTGAGGGGGGCACGGAGAGTTATTGTTTAGTGGGGACAGAGTTTCAGTTTGGGAAGATGAAAAGAGTTCTGGAGATGGATGGTGGTGATGGTTGCACAACAGTGTGGACGTACTTGATACCACTGAGCTGTACACTTAAAAATGATTATGATGGTAAATTTATGTCATGGGAATTTTACCACAATGTGAAAAAAGCTAATACGTACATGTTTAAAAGTATGAATAAAAGAAGAATAACAATAGAGTAACCATCTGTGTTACCACCACCCAGGTCAAGAAGTTAGAATTCTCTGAGCCCCCTCATGCCCCATCTTCAATTCCAGCCCCTTCCTCTGTCCTAGAGGTAGCTACTCTCCTGACCCTCACGGTTGTCATTTCCTTGTTTTGCTTTGTAGTTTTAGCACCCATGTACCATCTCAAAACAATGTAGTTTAATTTGCCTATGTTTGAACTTCATATATGTGGAATCATACAGAATGTATTTCATAGTAATGGCTTCTTTTAGTCAACATTGTTTGGGAGACTCATCCCTATCGTTGCATGAAACTATAGTTCATTCATTTTACCCCTGTTTAGTTGTCTTACACTGAGGCATGTCAAATTGCTGTCTTTTTTTAGGTAAAAAATAGTTGAATATCAGCCATTTCATGGTTTAGCTAATAAGACTATATTACAATTTATGTATTAATTCATGGACAGTGAGCTGTTTCTAATTTAGGGCTGTTATATAAGCATTATATTTATGCATCTCCAGATGTATACTTGCCTGCATTTTTCTAGGGTAAATACTTAGGAATATATTGCTGGAACTTGCAGACAGCATAAAAGCGAATCTGGATCCCCGCCTCACACCACGTGCAAAAATCAACTGGAGATGGATTGAAGGCCTTAATGTGACAGACAGAGCTGTAAAGCTTTGTCAGATAGCACAGCAGAATATTGTGGGGGGAGATTTCTTTAGTAAGATACAAGAGGTTACCCTCGGCCTGCAAGAATCTCCTGACAGCCTACCCCAACCCCTGTTCCAGGTGAGGTGAGCACTGTGCTCAAGCTGGATAACACAGTGGTGGGGCAGACGTCCTGGAAGCCGTGTGGTCCCAACGCCTGGGACCAGAGCTTCACCCTGGAGCTGGAGAGGGTGAGTTCGGTTAGGGGATGACAGGGCTTGGACGAGGAGGAGTTTGAGGCCTCGGGTACCCCAAAGGACGGCCCTCTTTCTCTCCCTTGAGGCACGGGAGCTGGAGTTGGCTGTGTTCTGGCGGGACCAGCGGGGCCTGTGTGCCCTCAAATTCCTGAAGTTGGAGGACTTCTTGGACAACGAGAGGCATGAAGTGCAGCTGGACATGGAACCTCAGGGCTGCCTGGTGGCTGAGGTACAGCCTGACCCCGCCCCTGAGAAAATGCTTTGGCGTCTCCTGCTCTGGAAGGGGAAGATGTGTTTTCCTCTGGTCTCTGAATCTCGATAGAAAAGTACATATAATTAGTCACATCAATGCATGACTTAAGCTGGGATTGGTTTTGTTCTGAAACAAGATATTAAAAAAAGAAAAAAAAATTTTTGTCAAGCTAGAAAAGAAAAGCAAAACCTAGCAACATATTACGGAGATTGCCACCAGAGCCACAGCTGAGCAGAGAGATTCCTTCCGCAGTGATGTCAGGGTTAGGGTCCAGATCGGGGTAGCCCACCCTTGGCACTATGGACATTTGGGCTGGATCATTCTTGGTTGCAGGGGCCGTCCTGTGCACTGTAGGGTGCTGAGCAACATCCTCTGCGTCCACCCACAGGATGCCAGTAGCAACCCCCTGCTCCAAGTTGTGACAACCAAAAATATCTCCAGACACGGCCAGGGTCCCCTGATTAAGAGCCCATTGTCTAAATAACATTCGTAGCTGACCCCTTGTAGTATGGCTGGGCCTTGTCCAAAGTGCTGTGCTGGCATTGACTTGTTAATCCTCACAATAACCCAATGCAGACAGGGCTGTTATCAGTCACATCTGATAGAGGAGGAAATGAGGCACAGGGAAAGAAAGTCACTGGCGCCCTCATTTAACCAGAAATATCCTCAAAAATTCTTTAAATTTGCCCCTAACATATACATGTGTCCTGTTTTTTGTATATATGTATACGTGTGTGTGTATGTGTGTGTCTCCCCATGTCCTTAAACCCAGGAAGAAATTTGTTGTTTTTTTTTTTTGCTACTTGCTTAGATTTTTAAATACCACTTCTCTTTGCAAGAAGATCAGACCATGTGAAAGAGATCAGAAACGTGAAAAAGAAACAGTTTACAATGCACAGTATAAAATACAGCTGTATAATGAACTCTGTTTTCGGGAGTGGGATAAGTATCAAGTGAGTCATTGGGTTCAAGTGAGTTTAAAGATTAACCTGAAAGAAGCTTTTCCTTGGTTGCCAGAGACCAAATATATATCACTCTAAGTTTTCACTAAAAAGTGCTTTCAAAATTAAAAAAAAAACATTAGTAAATTTTCACTAATTCCCAACACGTAGTTTTTTCTTGAAAACGTATCTAGAAAAATTCTTAAAATATTCAAGGGCTGTTTTACTATCCAGGTGGAAATTCTTATGTGATCTCATAATCGAGGACTCCTGAAGGAAAGGAGCAGAGAAGGGCAGACTTCAGATGGTAGGGCCACGAAATTATTCTTCTATTAGGAAGACTGTCCAAAACCCAAGTGGACGATAGAGGTGGGTGGCCTGGGGGACAAGTTCTGAGGCAGTCCTTCTTGCCTTCAAGGTTTACTCATAACACTCTATTTTGTTCTCCCCAGAGCACCAGCCTGTAGGACTTTCTGCAGTTCTGTTGTCAGTGAACCTACAATAGTTGAGTTCTGTTGTAGGTAGAAATGTTCCATATCTGTGTCATCCGATACAGTAGCCGCTAGTCAGTTGAAGTGTGGCTAGTGTGACTGGGGGAACTGACGTTTTCATTTTACTTAATTGAAATAGCCACATGTGGCTAGAGGTGACCAGATTGGACACCCATAAAGCCACAGAGTTCTGTGACTCCAGCGCCTTCTAGAAGATGCGCTGGAGTCGGGAGAATTCAACTCGACCAGTGGTTTCCCCACGTGGGTGGGTGCCGGCATCACCTGGAGGGCTTGTTGAAACACAGACTTGTGGGCTCCACCGCCGGTGTTTCTGATTCAGTGGGTCCAGGTTGGGGTGGCGGCGCTGAGAATCTGCATTTCCAGCAGGTTCCCAGGTGATGCTAATGCTGCTGGTCTGGGACCACACTTGGGCAATCGGGACACTAGGTGAAGTGTAGGACCTGTTTGCTGGAGTTGTATGTACATCTCGTTGGATCAGACCCACTCCCCACCCCTGGAGGAGGGCCTGCTTGCCTACTTCTTGCCTTTCCAAGGTGGCACTTCAGGAGGCGGTCCTGTCGAAGGATGGATTGGCTTTATGACCCCTTAATAGGATGCATAGTACTCTGTGGTTGGACGCAATGCCACAGCGATCAGAACCCCCGATACGTATGGGTGTGCACACCTGTGACCCTAAGGGCTTCCCCACCAAGCTGCCTGGAGGCGGGCGAGGGTCCTCACGCGAGCCCCTCCCTCAGGTCACCTTCCGCAACCCTGTCATTGAGAGGATCCCGCGGCTCCGACGGCAGAGGAAGATCTTCTCCAAGCAGCAAGGTGAGGGGCTGGGCTGGGGCGGGGGAGAGGCCAGCCGTCCCGGGAGTATCACACAGGGTGACACCTGCCCCCGTCTCCCCAGGGAAGGCATTTCAGCGCGCTAGGCAGATGAACATCGACGTCGCCACCTGGGTGCGCCTGCTTCGCAGGCTCATCCCCAATGCCACTGCCACAGGCACCTTCAGCCCTGGGGCTTCTGCAGGACCCGAGGCTCGGTCCACAGGGTAAGGAGGGAGGGCCCCGGAGTTCCGGCTGCCTCTGGTTGCTTCCCAGAATGCTAGGTCTTAGATGCACCCTCTCCCTTTGCTGCAGTGACGTATCTGTGGAGAAGCTGAACCTCGGGGTTGACTTGGACGGCTCACCCCCGAAGAGCCCTCTGGGTCCTCCTTCCAGCCCATCAAGTCTGGTGAGCTTCCCCCTTGGGCTGGGCAGTGTTATGGGACCTCCACTGCCACTCAAGGCCCAGAGATCGCCAGGAACTTCCCTGGTCACCCAGCACACCTCTGCCAGGACCGGGGTCCCGTTCTCTATCCCGGGTAAAAACATGAGCTTGGGAGCCAGGCCACCTGGGTCCCGTCCCTGCTCTGCTGCCTCCTAGCTGTGTGACTCACGCCAAGCAGCTTCACCTCTCTGTGTTTGGTACACTGCCCTGTAAAACGATCACGTTTAAAACTCAAGTCGATGACAGAAGTCCAGTTAGTGGTTTTCTCTGGGCAGGGGTTTATTGATAGGAGGGGGGACACAAGAGAGCCTGCATCTTGATCTAGGTTGGAGGTCAGCACACTTTTTCTGGAAAGGGCCATATAGTCAGTATTTTCAGCTTTGTGGGCCGGAAGGTCACAGTGATGACTAGTCAATGCTGCTCTCGTAGAAAGCAGCCACACCTGATACAGGCAGACATGAAGGGGTGTTGCTGTGCGCCAGGAAGCCTTACTGAATGTCTGTCACTTTCATGGATCATGAACCATTCTTCTTTTGATTTTTTTCCCCCAACCCTTTAAAAACGTAAAACTCATTCTTAGTTTACAGACTGTACAAAACATGGAGTTTACCAACCCTTGGTCTAGGCGACGGGCATCTGGGTAGATATGTATGCAAGAGTTCTTTCCATTGCCCACCTCACTGAGTGCATTTTACACCTCATTTTCTAAAAAAAATGGAAACAATAATATATGCTTCATGGCATTAAATTAAAAGGAGATGCCTCATTAAATTAGATGAGTTTGTCAAAAAAAATACAAAAGTTGAATAACATTGAATGCTGGGGAGGATGCAGGAAAATAGCACGTGAATCACTACATCTCCTTCGGAGGGCACAGCTGGCTGAGTTAAAAAAGTGGGCGTTACCTTGACCTAGAAGTTCCACTCCTGGACATCTATGATGGACATTCACACACGTCCACCAAAATGCTTGAATGGTATAAAATACATCTAGAAAGGTACCCACGAAATCATTAACAGCAGCTGGCTCTGGGGAGGGCAGCTGGGGCAGGAGAGGACTGTGTTTCCTACTGTACACCTGTTTGCGCTGATTGAATCTTTAGAACTGTCTCTATAGTGGAGAATGATGGACCAGTAGGTAAATTTTTCCCACTTAAATTATGAATTTTGATTCTTCTCAAAGTTATATATGCGTATGATGTAAAGAATTAGGTCACTCCATGGTATTCCCTAATACCAATAAAGGGAATAAGTAGATAAATGATAAAATAGAGCATAGAATGTGCTGGGAAGAAAAATAAAGGGGACAGGGAGTGTTGGAGCTTCTGTTAGTTATTTAATATGGCGGTCAACTGGCCACCTTCCAAGGTGACATTTGAATAAAGGCCTGAAGCAGGTGAGGGAGGAACAGTGCAGGTGCTGGGAAAAGAGAGTTCCTGGTGGAGAGAACAGCCCCATGCAAAGGTCCTGGGGTGGAAACATGCCTGGTGTGTTCAGGGCACAGTGAATGGAACAGTGTGGCTGAAGGGGGATTGAGTGAGGAGGGGAGGGAGAGGAGAGGTGAGGTCACATTGGTGACAAGAGCCTTGGTGGCTGTTGTAGTTACGGGTTATTGTACTCTGACCTCCTCTGTCTGCCACAGACTTCTCTGATCCAGGAAACTACCACCACTCCTGAGCTGCCTTCAGAGACCCAGGAGATCCCAGGCCCCACCCTGTGCAGGTGACACCCCTCCCCTGGCCACCACCCACCACCCCTGCCCACTGTCACTTCCCCACCAGCCTCCTCTTTCCACAGCCCTCTGAGGAAGTCACCCCTGACCCTCGAGGATTTCCAGTTCCTGGCGGTGCTGGGCCGGGGTCACTTTGGGAAGGTGAGGCGGGGGGCAAGGAGTTGGGGGTCTGGGGGGTCCAGACCTCCAGGTCCTTGGACCGGCCACTAAGGCCACCCCTGCCCACTGTGGTTCCAGGTGCTGCTCTCCGAATTCCGGCCCAGTGGGGAGCTGTTTGCCATCAAGGCTTTGAAGAAAGGGGACATTGTGGCCCGAGACGAGGTGGAGAGGTGGGGACCCTGCTCAGGCCCTCTGAGAACTTTCGTCTTCTGGGAAATGGGAGACAGAGCAGTCCCCTCCTTGGAGCTGCTGTGAGAGTGATTCATAACAGTCACTTGTACTTATTAAGCTAGTATTGGGGTGGCCAAAAAGTTCGTTCGGGATTTTCTGTATTACAGGAGAACCCGAACGAACTTTTTGGCCACCCCAATACTTACAATAATAACGACTCCTAGAAAGCACCCACTGTGTGCTTTACATTTAGTAACGAATTCCTCACAACAGCTCTAAGAGGTAAGTACTGTTATTGTCCCCATTCTGCTGATGGCACAGAGAGTTTGAGCAAATTGCCCAAGGTCACATAGCCAGTAAGCAGCAGGTCTGGGATTTGAACTTAGGGACTCGAGTTCTGAAGCCTGTGCTATTAATGGTGCCATTGTACTGCCTCTGCTTTGGGGTCAGGACCCTGAGTTCAGATCCTACCTCTGCTACAGATGTGCTTAGAAACCTTAGGGAGTTAGTTCATTTCACCCTTCTGAACCTCAGGCTCCCCTTCTAGAAAAGGGGAGTAATAATGCCTTTCTTGCAAGGTTGCCGGGTGGAATGAATGAGAGGATGACTCTAGAGCATTCTGCACAGTGCCTTGCCCCCTGTAGGTACCTGAGATTGTCGCCAATCTTATTGACATCCTTTTATTAACCAGGAACCCAATTTACGCTTAAGCAAATACAGGAATTTATTGCTCTGCATCAGAAAAGTCCAGGGGTGGACTACCTTCAGTCATGGCTGTACACAGGTGCTCAGTTGATATCTCTCACTTCTGCTTTTGTCTGTGTGGGCTTTGCTTGCAGTCCCCTCACAGGGACAGAGATGCCCCCCACCTTAGCAGTTTAAGGCTCATCTGCAAACTTTAGCTCTCTACCTTAATAATTCCAGCAGAAATCCCGAGATTGAGCCCCATTGGCTTGGCTTGCCCTTTTGTGGGCCAATTCCTGGCCAGGGAGATGGGGTGCTCCAAAGGGAAATAACAGTCCCTCTGGTGGTTTCCCAAAGGGAAGTTACTAGGACTGTTACTAGGACAATGGATGGATTCTGGGTGCCTGTTCAGAAGCATTAAGCAACTTGCCCAGGTGTGCACAGCCATGCAAGGCCCTTGACAAACATCTGATGATTGAGGACTCTAGCGGGTGGGCGAGTTGGTGGTAGGGAGCTGCTGTGGTCTTTGACCCCTGCCCCACCCCCATCCTGCCCAGCCTGATGTGTGAGAAGCGGATCTTGGCGGCTGTGACCAGCGCGGGACACCCCTTTCTGGTGAACCTGTTTGGCTGTTTCCAGACAGCAGAGCACGTGTGCTTCGTGATGGAGTACTCGGCCGGCGGGGACCTGATGCTGCACATCCACAGTGATGTGTTCTCGGAGCCCCGTGCTGTGTGAGCCTAGTCCCCCACCCCACACCTCCACCCACAGGCCCTGCCTCCCCCCAGCTCTTGGAGTTATGGGGTAATGGGGGGGGCTTTTGAGGATGTGAGAGCCTTATGTGACCCTCTACCTTTCCTGGAAGCCCAGCTCCCTCACACCGGCCTCTCTCTGCAGCTTTTATTCGGCCTGTGTGGTGCTGGGGCTGCAGTTTCTCCATGAACACAAGATTGTCTACAGGTGTGTGTGTGCGCGCGCACGCATGTGCGCATATACCCGTGCATGCATGCTCCGCCCACTGGGGGACTCTGAGGCTTCAGGCAGGACCCAGATTCCCACTCGTCCCTCTTTACATCCTCCCATCCCCTCCCCCACAGGGACCTGAAGTTGGACAATTTGCTCCTGGACACCGAGGGCTATGTCAAGATTGCAGACTTTGGCCTCTGCAAGGAGGGTGATGAGCGGGGGGGGGGGACGGACGGGGACTGGGATCTGAGGGGCTGGCCTCTGGGGTTTAGACAGAGAGGGGAGGGAGTGGAGTCCCCAGCCCTATCTGGGTTATCCCCTACCCTGGTCCTGGGACGGGGCTGTCTGTCTGGACCACCCCATGCTGGGCTGGGCTAGGCTAGAGCTGTGACGTACGCCATAACCTCACATGGCCCTGCTGCCCCCAGGGATGGGCTATGGAGACCGGACCAGCACTTTCTGCGGGACCCCGGAGTTCCTGGCACCTGAGGTGCTGACAGACACATCGTACACTCGGGCGGTGGACTGGTGGGGGCTGGGCGTGCTGCTGTATGAGATGCTGGTTGGTGAGGTGAGGCCCCAGGCCGCTCTGCCCTGCCTGTTCCCGGTAACCTGTATATGCCCGGAGGGGGAGAGGGGGGTCAGAATTGGCCTCCGCTATGTGCTGTCTGATTGAGGACAGGTGGCTTTGCCTCCCTAGCCTTGGTTTCTGCATCTGTAAATTGGGGTACTTACCCTCCCAAGCGAACCTTGTAAAAGTGCAACGGGAGCCCAGGGTGGAGCTGGGTGTGGTGTGGCCAGAGGGGCCTAATTCACCCTGGCTTTTCCTGTCCCCAGTCTCCGTTCCCAGGGGACGACGAGGAGGAGGTATTCGACAGCATCGTCAACGATGAGGTTCGGTACCCCCGCTTCCTGTCAGCTGAAGCCATCGGCATCATGCGCAGGGTGAGGACCCCCCCAACTTAGGGTGGGCCAGGGGAGTGGCTCTGGGACTAGCAAGAGGAACACTGACACAGAACTCCCTCCCCGCAGCTGCTGCGGAGGAATCCAGAGCGGAGGCTGGGATCCAGCGAGAGGGATGCAGAGGATGTGAAAAAACAGCCTTTCTTCAGGGTGAAGTCCCCCACTCCCAGGACCCAGTCATCCCCCCCACCCAAGACCTAGTGGCTTCATCTCCAACACTGTCACCTTCCCTTGACACCTGCCTGCCTTTCTTTCCCCCTCCCTTACCCTCACTGGACCTCCTACACCCACATCCACTCCAGGCTGGCCTGCGGGGGGGAGCATTGCCCTGTGTATGAGCCCAGGCCCCTCCCCCCACTCATACGGTGATCCTTCCTGAGCCCCCAGGCCCGCCACTTTCCCTCCCTCTATCTTGTGACTCCCTGTGTTGATCCCCACAGATCCAAGGCCAGACAGGGTGCAAGGAGCAAAGCCTTCCTGCGCTGTGCTCTGAGCCTCCCCTGCTGACCTCTCCCCTCTCTGCCCTGCAGACACTGGGCTGGGATGCCCTGCTGGCCCGGCGCCTGCCGCCGCCTTTCGTACCCACGCTGGCTGGCCGCACTGATGTCAGCAACTTTGACGAGGAATTCACAGGGGAGGCCCCCACGCTGAGCCCACCCCGCGACGCTCGGCCCCTCACGGCCACAGAGCAGGCAGCCTTCCGGGACTTCGACTTTGTGGCCGGGGGCTGCTAGCCCCTCCCCCACTTCTGCCCCCACCGAGCTGTCAGTTTTTAAAAAGGCCTTTGGGATTTGCTCTATCCATGCATCTCCGCCCGTTCTTGCGCAGTAATGGGGGTGGGGGGGCGTGCTTGGAGGTGGGGAGAGTTGGGAGGGGATGTGATGGGTGGCCGGCGCCGTAGGGAGTGATGGGGAGAGGCCCTGGAATATGGTGGGGGATCGTTTGAAGGGGGCCAAGGGATGGTGGAGGCTCGGGGCTGTTGTTACGGTGGGGAGCATGGGCAGGCCGCCATGGGAGAGGGCTCGGAGCTGTGTTGAGGGACTTCCGGGGTTAGAGGCCAGTGATGGGGCATAGTTTGGGGGGTAGGGACTTGGGGTTGTGTGGAGGAGCTCAGGGCCACAGTGAGCGAATGGTTGCGGAAGTCACTCATGACGGCAGCAGGGGCGAAGAGCGGCCCCCAACCCTCCCACTCTGCTCCCAGCCGAGCCACCGCCCCAGGACTGCGGCCACGGCGTTGTGCGCGTGCTCCTGCGACTCCGGCTCTGCGTTTCTACGCCCCCGCGTGGCTAATTCCGAAACTGCACACCCCGGAGGCGTACACAGCACCTCTGCCGCTCCCGCGCGGCCGCGAGGGTGCTGCATCCCCGACGGGACGCACCGCCCTGGGGTTGTCCGCAAAAAGCTTTTATTCCCCGAAGTCTCCGAGCTGCGGACCAGAGGCCGGCCCCGGGTGGTCTGGCTTAGCCGCCGGGCGCGCCTAGAAGTGACTGAGGCCACTGTGCCGGGAGCTGCGCAGCGAGTTGGCCTCCCAAGCGCTCCTCATTAGGCCCAGCCCCCTGGGGCTGCCCTTGGCACCTGCCCTTGAAGGCAGGAGGCGAAGCAGTTGGCGAAGCACAGCCCGGCGCAGCAAGATGTACACCCAGGGGTCCAGAATCTGGTTCCACGAGGCGAGGCGCACGGCCAAAAACAGCGGCTGCTGCAGGGAGCTGGAGCCCCAGCCCGCGATGGCCAGCACCACCAACACCTGTGGGAGAAGACAGTGTGAGCGGTGGGTGGTGTAAGAAAAGGGCACCGGTGAAGGGTAGGGCTGAGATGGATGGGAGAGTGTCTGAAGGTAAGGAGGCTGTGAGGATGGACGGAACGTCACGGGGAGGGTAAATGGGAATCTAATTGGGAAGGAGCTGTGGAGAGAGGGGAGAAGTGGGGGCCTTAGAGAGCGTGGCAGAAGCAAAGGCCTTCAGTGGGTGTGTGCTTGGGCAGGAAAGAAGTCCCAGGTATCCCAAAGGACAGGGGATTGAAGGGGAGAAGAGAAAAGGGGTGGTGATGGTGGAAGGAAGCCAGGGAATGAAAGCACTTAGGTGGGTGGGGTTGGAGGGGAACCTTGCCTGGGTCGGGTGAACTACAAAGACCCCAGGAAGGAGTAAGATACGGGGACTAGGAGGAGGAGTGGGACGTCAGAGGAAGAGGGCGAAGGGTGGACTCTGGCAGGTGGGGCCTCGAGGGGGCAGTGCCCTGGCTGGGTGAGGGAGAGAGGACCCAGGTATCCCAGGATGGAAAAGGGTGGGAGAGGTCACGGAGGGCGTGGGAAGGAGCAGGGTTGGAGGGGGCATGTGCGCCCCTCACCAGCAGGGGGCTCCAGCAGATGCACGACACCACCATGATGCCTACGAGCTGGCCCACCATCTCCACATCGTGGGCACGGGCTCGCCGCGCTGAGCCACGGCCCAGGGAGCCGCCGGGGGCGGCGGAGGCCGAAGAGGCGGACGAGGCGGACGAGGCGGACGAGGCGGAGGCCGGGCGGGGTCCGCGCCCTCCCCAGTGACGGCGGCTGTCGAGGCCTCCAGCCGGGAAGTGCCGTCGAGAGCGGCGGCACCAGCGGGCGCGCAGCAGGGCTAGGCCGCTGAGCGTGTTGCACACGAGCGCGGCGAGCAGCGAGGCCAAGCCGAGGCCGGCGAAAAGGCCGGCGAGCAACGACTGGCGCCAGCCTCCCGTCGGGCGCAGACCGATGAAGCACCACGTACCCGGGTACTGCAGCTCGTAGCGGCCCACGCGCGCCAACGGCAGCAGCGCCACGGCCAAGGCCACGGCGGCCAGCGCGGCCAAAGCCAACCGCGCGCGGGCCACCGAGACGCCGGCTGCGTGCAGCAGCGGCCGCGTAACGCCCACGCAGCGCTCCACGGCCATGCTGCAGCCCAGCAACAGCGGGCACAGGCCGAAAAAGACCATGCATCCGCCCAGGAAGTGGCAGGCGCCGCCGGCCGGCGAACGCCCCGCCGCGTACAGGCGCAGCACCAGCGCACCCGGGATCACGTGGCCCGCCAGGTCGGTGGCCAGCAGGCTGGCGACGAACAGCAGGGAGGTGGCTGCCGAGCGGCGGCGCCGCAGACGGCCCGCGGCCTGCGCCAGCAGTGCCAGCGCCAGCACGTTGGACACGGCGCCCAGCGTCATGGAGAAGATGGGCAGCGCGGGCGACGCGCCCGCCAGGTCCGACGGCGGTCCGGCGGAGGCGTTGGAGGCCCCAGCTGTTGGACACGTGGTCGCCTCACCCGCCAGGCTCAGGTTGCGGGGCCCGCAAGGGCTCATGTCAGGTGCCGGGGGTGGGGCTGGGGAGAGGAGGGGGGGGGAGGTGAGGTTCCACCATTGGCCTGGGACCAGCTGGTGGCCGCGTCTCAGACCGTCAGGACCCATCTGACCCCATGGAGTTCTTCTATGGACCCTCTGTCCATGGCAACTCCAAGTGACTCTGGCTGCCCCATTCCTGATCCACTCGTCCTCTTCCTCTTACCAGCCCATCTCTTGTTCCAGGCCTCAGTCTTCTCTCATTGCCCTGTCCACCAGGGTCACCTGGCTTCAGCCTCACCTGTCTCTGACCCCACCTCTGGGCTTTACTCACCCACTTCTGACACCCACCTCCCATTTTGACAGCCAATTCCTGGCCCCCGGCCCCATCTGATACCCACTGACCCATTTCTTTCTTTCTTTCTTTCTTTTTTTTTTTTTTTTTTTTTTTTTTTTTTTTGCGGTACGCGGGCCTCTCACTGTTGTGGCCTCTCCCGTTGCGGAGCACAGGCTCCGGACACGCAGGCCCACAGGCCATGGCTCACGCGCCCAGCCGCTCCACGGCACACGGGATCCTCCTGGATCGGGGCATGAACCCGTGTCCCCTGCATCGGCAGGCGGACTCCCAACCACTGCGCCACCAGGGAAGCCCCCCACTGACCCATTTCTAATCCCAGGGCACCATCTGACCCCACTGCCCCATCTTTGACCATCACTATGTCACCTTTACTCCAGTCCCATCCTAGATGCTCACAACCCCACCTCTGCCGCCTTGGGCACATCTCTCCCCACCACACTGTCTCTTTCCCCAGGGCCACATCCCTGTCCCCACAGCTCCATTCCTGTTCCCATAAACCCATCTCTGTCCCCTTGGCCACATCTCTGTCCACACAGCCCTGTCCCCGTCCCCAGAGCCCCATCCTTGTCCCCCACACTCCCATCTCTGAGCCCCATCGCTCTCTCTCACCCAGGCCCTACCTCTGCCCACTGCTGCCTCACCCTGGATGCCCACAGTTCCGCTCCTGCCAGCTTCATGTCCCTGCCCCAGAGGCCTCAAGGCTAACCCATCACCACCCATTCCTTGATAGCCCCTGGTGAGGGCTGAGAGGTCAGAACTGCCTGCTAGGTCATATGCGAAGGGACGCTGGACAGACAGTAAGATCAAAAGGGACAGAGAGATGGGCTGAGAGTTAAGGAACACAGGAAGGACAGGCTGGGGGAGCCATGGCCCCATCCTTTCATGCCTTCCCCACTGGAGATCCTCATGCCCCAGCCTTCTTACCCGGAGCTGCCTGGGACGCAGGGTCCCCATCGCCTGCCGCTTGGTCCCTGCTGCCCCGCTGCACCGGCTGCCCTGCTGCGCCCTAGCCTGCTGCGCCCAAGCTCTCCGCCCTCCCTCCCTCCCTCCCTCCCTCCCCAGGCGGCTCCTCGCTCCCAGCCTCCTCCCGCTGCCCGCTCCAGCCTCCAGGGGCCGTTCCACCCAGCACACGCCTTCAGGGGACCTGGGGTGACAGACACCCCCTTTTTGTACTCCTGGCAATGGTCATGCGCCGCTCCAGGCCCCAGCTCCCCTGAGTAAGGGGGGCTCTGGGAAGTTGGCCTGGCCCCCGTGACCTGCTCCCACTGGTGGGGCGGGAGCAGCCCCATTCCCTCCCAGGCGTGGGCCTCTCGCCTACCTCATTAATAAAGCGGATAAAATCTAAACAGTGGAAAACGTGAGTGTCGCCCAGGGCAGGCTGGGGCGGCTTAGTGGTTCTGCTACCCCCACCGGGGCCGCAAGGTTGGAGGGCTAGCCCTGCGTGGGGACAGCAGCACCCCCTTGCCCTGCCAGAACCTTCATGCATGTTGGGTGGGTGGCGGTGGGCAGTGCCCTGGGTGGACCAGCTTGGGTCATGCCCAGCCTGACCAGGAGATCCGCCCATTATTTACACAGGGGCTTAAAGCCTAGGCAAGGGCTGCAGGGAGTCAAACTCTGGGAGGGAAGAGGGAGGAGGCTGAAGGGGGGCAGGGGAACCGGGAAGATCGGTGACCAGTGGACTGTCTCCTAGATCCTGCTTTAGGCTGCGATGAGCACACACACGTCCCAAGCCACAGACAGCCACACCTGTGGGCACTCAGCTGCATCCTCACCTCCTGCCCTGAGAAGTAGGATCGCATCCCTGAGCAGCACACACACAGTCACACACTTGAAGATACACAATCATATCCCTTAACACCCTGAGACCCCCCCACCGTCATGGCCTGTTCCCAGCTCAGCAGCAGCCACGTGCCTTGGGGTCAGCCATCGTCACACTGAGACGGTCTCACCTCTAGCACCAAAGATGGGCCCACAGTTACCGATGCTAACACCCCGAAATAGAGCCCCCTCTGAGACAGACCATCACACCCCTTAGTGCTGGCAAATGTAGTCTCACTCAGCACCTTGAGCGGTGCACACAACTGTTCCCACTGACACAGCCCCCAGCCACACCCCAATATCACCCAGAGACGCCCCCTAACAGTCTAAGACAGGCCCCACAGGTACACACCACATACACCCAAGACACAAGGAGTGGCACCCCCTGGACACCCCGAGATCTAGCCGGTCACCCCCCCCCACCCTAGCAACAGCAACACCCAGAGGCACACATGGCGTCACACGGCCACACTCCACACAGAAGCCCTGCCAGTGACATCCACAAACACCCTGGAACGCGAAGACAGTCATCACACCCCATTCCCTCAACACAGTCACAAACCACCAACACTCTGAGAGACACAGTCCTACCTCAACACCCAGACTCACACAGCCTCACCCCTTCACAACCGGAACTGTATATTAGCACAGACACACAAAGTGCCCACAGGTGCCCAGGGATGCCCAGAGTAACCCGTCCCAGCCCCCGTCCAGGTGGTCCTCCCCACCGCCCCCTCCCAGGGCCCATTGCCTGCATGTTGGAAATGGGGAGCGGGCGGGCTTAGACCTCCCCTCTCAACTTGGCCCCAAACATTCCTGTGGGGACCTCTGGCCTGGTTTCCCCCACTTCAATCCTCGCTCTTCCCTCCAGGTCTGGCCAGGACGCCACCCCCGCCCTTCCCTGATCCCTGCCTTAATCCTTAAGGATGAAGCGGGTTGTCAAAACAAGCACATCCGGCACAAAGTATGGCGCTCCGTGGACGCTGGCAGACCCCACACGTCCAGCGTCAGCTGAGGCCGGGGTGCATCATGACTCCTCCCCCCCAGCCTCGGGGTGGGGTTCCTCTCCATCAGCACACAGCGGGGCAGGCCTGAGACTCCATCTTAAGCCCACCCCATCTTTCTTTCTCCATGCCTCCTGGCCCTGGGGCTCTCCAGGGCCCTGGGTTGGAGCAGGCAAGGACCCACAGCCTCCTGCCCACTGTTCGCATCAGGCCAGGGGTGGCAAGAGCCTTGTTCGAGAGGAAGCAAGATCTGCACCCTCAGCAGGCCGAGAAGCTCCGGCCTTGCCTGGAAGCCTAGTGGCTTGCAGCCAAGAGCTTCCTCAGGCGGAACGGGTGGGAGGGGGCGGGCGGCTGGGGCCAGCTCCTAATTCAATTTGGAGCCCAAAGAGGATGGATTTCAGCTGCTGCATTCTTTCCCAGCCCCGGCCCACCCTCCTCTCCCACCCCGAAGCCGCCACACAGGTCCAACAGCAGATTCTTTATCTTCCAGACGGCAAATTCAGATATGAAAGCCCACCTCCATCATCCCTCCTGCCCCTTCTGTCCGGGGCTGAGCTGAGGGAGACACAGGGGGGCAGGAGAGGGAGAGCGTCTGGGGGCTTCACAGCAGACTCATGTTTCAAATGCAGAGGTAACAGACTCCACAGTGGGGGATCCTCTGGGGGGGACAGAGGTGGCGCAGGGGGAGGGTATTATTGCGTTTGCTGAAGGGGACACCCCCCTTCTGCATGCCCTGCGTCAGGAAACTAGGGAGGTCACGACCCCCAAACAGAACCCAAGGCCCCAGGGAGATAGAGGGACCAGTTTGGCAGCTGAGGCGGAAAGTACTGGGGGCGGGGGTGGCTGCCCAATCTGGCTGGTCCCTCCCCGCGCCTGACCCGGCTGAGGTAGGTGGGGAAGAGGGCGGGGGGGGGGGGGGGGGCTGGGGACCC